>NW_027428465.1:300000-452500 GCF_047830755.1 Zonotrichia albicollis | reverse complement strand
GTGGAATTCCATGGAAATTGGGGATAAAAGGGTGGAATTCCATGGAAATTGTGGATAAAAGGGGTGGAATTCCATGGAAATTGGGGATAAAAGGGGTGGAATTCCATGGAAATTGGGGATAAAAGGGTGGAATTCCATGGAAATTGGGGATAAAAGGGGTGGAATTCCATGGAAATTGTGCCAAGAATTATGCCAAGTTGAAGCCCATTTTCATCTGAATTCTAATAGGACAAAGTCTGTGTTAGACTCTGTTTTGCAGAGCTTACCCTAACCCTAACCCTAACCCTAACCCTAACCCTAACCCTAACCCTAACCCTAACCTAACCCTAACCCTAACCCTAACCCTAACCCTAACCCTAACCCTAACCCTAACCCTAACCTAACCCTAACCCTAACCCTAACCTAACCCTAACCCCAACCCCTAACCAGTGCAGCAAGGAAAGGAGCCCGGGGTGCTGCTGCAAGACCTTGTAGCTGTCTCTGGTGTTACTGCCTCGAGCTTAGCCATATCAGGAATCTTGAGGATCATGATTTTGGTGACTTGGAGTGCTCAGTTCTACTTATTGCAACTTTCTCATTGTTTGTGGCATGAGGTGTTTTTGCCAAGCTAAGCAGCTTTGAGCACCTTTTCATGAATGCTTGTATCTTAATGTTTCTCACTTGAAAACATTGTTGTCAATGTCAGAGTGTTTTGTGTCTGCTGTACATGTGTTGATGAATCTTTGTGTGCTGCTGTTTAAGGTGTGAGGATATGGTGGATGTGCGGAGACTGAAGATGCTTCAGATGGTGCAGTTATTTAAATGTGAAGAAGATGCTGCTCAGGTATGGAAATACCTCTAGAATTTCATCATTCTGATATTTGTAGTCCACTGGGTTGATTTATGGGGGCTGGTAGCTTTACAGCTTTACTTTTTTTGCAACTTTCAAATGTAGTTTTATTTAGGGAATATGTACAGTGAAAATAAAGGCTATAGCAGTGTCTGCAAATAGTATATTTCGGGATTGCATGCATGATCTACCAGCTTGTGACAGCTCATTTAACTTTTTTCTGTATCAAAAGTATATGCTAGTACTGAAGTAATGCCACCCTTCTGGTTTAATTTCTTTTCAACATATTAGTTTTTGTTCTTTTGACTTTTCTTTAAGGCAGTAGAATGGTTAAGTGAACTGTTGGATGCTCTGCTGAAGACACACATCCGACTGGGAGATGATGCTCAAGAAACAAAAGTTTTACTGGAGAAACATCGAAAATTTGTTGATGTTGCGCAGGTGAAATGTGTTATTTTTTTCTAGCAATATGTGGTTTGTGCAGTTTCACATCCTCTCCTAAACAGAATCAATATCTGCGTAGGCAGTCATTGAACAGCTGTCACTGGTCTTACTGGTTTCCCTCAGTGCCTGAGTGAAGAAATTGATTGCTGAAGTTGGAGATGGGCCTAATGAGATCTTGCAGTTCCATGCAGAGCAGCAATGCTGCAGGTTACTACCTTAGTTAACCTTCACATAGGCAATGCAAACAACCAAAGTTCACTGGCTTTTGTGAAAGATATATCTCAAACAGTCTTTAAAATTACATTTGACAAGCTGGACCAAAGCACCTGGTCAGATGTTTTGTCAGTCGTTTGCTGCTTTTAGGAGTGTCTAAATTTGACTTGTTAATTAACAGATGTGATGTTTTCTAATTCCACCTGCTGCACTGGAGTTTCCTCTTTTGATGAATAAGAGTTGATGGCTGGAGGGTGATTTGCTGTTACAGTGATGTGCCTCAGGGCACCTTGGATGCTGGCTGACCATAGACATGGTGTCAGTAAAATCAGGGAGACAGTCCTCTCAGCAGTGGATATCAAGTATCCCTTGGAAGATCCAAACAACTATTCAGAATTCTTGGGAAGCTCTCTTCCTTTGCCAGTGTAAACACTAGGCGGCAGTGGATATTGGATTTTTTTTTTTAAAGGAGTTAAAGCACTTTTGGTCATTACAATTTTATTCTTACTTTTTCCAGTAGACCAGATTAGTTCAATGTACTTTGTGAACCTAAATTGTGGAGCTCCCATAAACTTGCCTGCTGTTGTTGCTTTAAGATGCTGTTTCATTGCCAGGTAAAGTGCAGGGTTTTTACATGACTTACTCTCCCATCCCCTCCAATTTTTAGAGTACTTACGATTATGGGAGACAGCTACTGCAGGCAACAGTGGTCCTGTGCCAGTCCTTGAGATGCACTTCAAGGTCCTCAGGGGACACACTTCCCAGACTGAACAGAGTGTGGAAACAGTTTACAGTGACTTCTGAAGAAAGAGTGCACCGGTTGGAAACAGCTGTCGCATTTCATTCAACTGCTGAAAAGGTGAGTGTTGTGTTTTATTAAGAAGAAAAATTTCTTACCTGAGTTCAGGCAAACAAAATGTAAGAAAATATGAAGTTGCCAGTGTGTACATTTACCCTTTCTAAATTTTTTTTTTAAATGGCAGAAAGAAGAATTTACATATATTTTTCCAACCATTTACTTCAGTACTTAATGTAGTAATTTTTCATATACCTGTACTGGTATAGGGCCCCCTTAACAAAAAGGAGAACAGCACTCTTCAAATGAGAACTCTGATATTGTTGATAAAGCATTTCTTTATGTCTTTTAAACTGTAATTCTTAAAGGCCAGGAACGCTTCTTTGTGCAAGGGACGATACAAAGCTATCCGGTTGTTTAAGTGTTTTGAAGAGTTAAAGGTCTATTGCCCTTTAGGCTGCTTGGATATTGTATGGGCTTCCAAAAATTCTCACAAACTGTAAATGAAGGCAGCTCCTTCCACTTTAATTTCTACACATGCTGTCTCGCTCCATCTTGTATTTTGCTCCTGGTGGGGTTTGAAATGCCTTATTCCTGAACACACTCTGCCTTGGTATGGTTTTCAGACTCCTATAACCAAATGTCTCACTGCTGCACCTAGTCAAGTGATGCAAGAAACGCACTGGAGGACGAGCAGTCAGCAACAATGTGATCAGGATTAGTTGCTGAAGGGGGAAAATGTTGAGAGCTTTCAAATGCTTGAACTTGAGATAATGTACTTTAATGTAGGTCATGAGGGATAGGACCTTTTTGTCCACACCTGCTTTTTTTGGGTGAAGCAGTGTATTTTAAAAAATCAATTTAGAGTATGTATCTCAAATATTGATAATAAAATTGCATGTAGCTGGAAAAAAAGCAAATCTTGCACATGGTAAAATAAATTAATTTTGTCATTAAAAGAGAGCATGGATTCAGAGTTGATTAATTTGCTTCTTGGTTTTATTCATTTCTTATTTGTATTAGTAGAAAATACTTTGAATTGGCAGACACTGGGAGTTGGTGGAGGTTCACAAAAGCAGAAATAGATCATTTGTGCTTCCAGAGGTTTACCTGATACCAAATTAAATTTCAGTGGTCCATAAACTCTTAGAAGAGTAGAATCTCTCAATCCATATTATGAGCTTTCTTTCATTATTGCAGTAGTTAATTGCTGGGTTTAGGCCATCTTAAGTTTGAAGAAAAGTAAATTAATTTCTGACAAAACAATGCTCTTGTTCAAAAACCTAATTCTCCTTTCACTGTTGGACATATATTAATGAGTCTGTGTGGAAAATAGACTGTTAATATCCACGCTGCTTGGGAAAAAAGTAAGACGTGGCAAAGTGAGAAGTGGAAGAAAATAGAGTACTGAGTACTGGTATTGAGTTACAATCCCATCTGGAAAGACTTGTGTTCAGATTCTTTTTAGTCCTACCTGTTCTGTGCCAGATGTAGTTTTTAGTTTTGAAACCTTTTGTAAGCAGTCTTCATTGACCCTGGTGTTTCCACTTTAAGTTGCTGTCTTGTGTGTTTAATGGTGTCAGTCACTATTTTTATGCGTTTCATATTTGTTGCAGGAATATTGTCAAGGAAGACTACTTTTTATTCCCTCCTAGAAGTAATGTAAAACATTCTAATACAAAGCACTGGTAGCCCTGAACATTTTTCTTAAAGAACTTTAATCAGTATTTTCCTTGCTTGAATTATATGTGTCAGTTGATCTCATGTAAATGTGGCAGTGGAAATGCCAAAAGAACATCCACTCTTCCAGTTAAAAAACTACATGTGATCCCTTGTGTACTTTATTCTGTATTTTCTTACTTTTATTAAACAGATTTTGCAGGAATGTCCAGACCAGCCAGAAGCTTTTCATGAAATGGAACAATTTGATGAAATTGAAGCAGTTGGGAAATCACTGTTGGACAGGCTAACAGTGCCTGTAGTTTATCCTGATGGGTATGTAGAATGGTTTGTGATGCCTTTGGTAAAGTTGTATCATAGTCTCACATGCAGAAGAATCCTGAAGGCTTATTGCTGAAACAGAAAAGTGAGCACATTGTTTTTATAAAATTTGAAATAGGACCTGTCTGCTTTCTATGAAAAAATGGGAAGGAATTTTTAATGAGTACTAATGCACTGCCTTTTTAAAGTAGTGACTTTTTCACACTGAATGATTATTAGATTTATGCAGTTTTTGCACCAACACAGTATGCAGAAGTAACAGAAGGATGACCAGTCCCAGTCTCTTCTCCCTGAAAAAAGATACCAGATGAGAATTACAGGATTTCTATTTCTTTATTTGCAATTCTATCTATCCAAGCCAGTATACTGAAGATAAATTTATATTTTATTTATTTGGTAAACAAAACAGTACTTTCCTTGAGAATTATTCATATTAGCTTTAAATTGGTAGCTCTCTTGAGCTACAAAGGAAAATTGAATTTGGAATCTCAGCCATAATAAAACTCAGTTATCTGTGTTTAATAATGTCTGTTGTTATGCTGAGCTTGTAGTTAATTTCTGCATGAGTTACAGCCAAGCTATGGAGCAGTCTCTGGTGTGTAGGATGCCACACCATAATGAAAAAGGTCTGAAATAAGTACATTGAATTAGAGGCTGAAGCCTTATGAGGTAACACCAGGCAACTGTGTTAAGCATTACCTGAAGTCTACCTGAAAAACACAGTTGCAGGAAGCTGGTCATGAAAATTTATTGTCATCATATTTCCAAAATGCCATATTCCAAATACCCTACCTTCTGCAGGGTAGATCCATCAATACAGAGTGCTAATCATGAAGATGGGCCCAGGCCTGAATTAGTAGTGATTTTCACTGTTCTTTTAATAGAGTGTTTGAAAATAGTGGAGGATTTTGTAGCTGTAGAAAAAAACCCAAAACAAAACAAACCAAAAACTGACCCAAAACCAGATCAAGAAGTACTTGTTGAAGTATTGTTGTATAACTTGTGTATCACAGATTCTAGTGATCTGGTAAAAGTAACAACTGTTCAATCCTGAACATTATTTCTGACCCCTCTGGAATTTCAGTAGAGTTTTGCATATCTCCCTTCACAAAAATGGTATGGAAGTTGTCCTGGATATCAGGACCCCCTGCTCATCATCCTTATATTCTGGTTTTGAAGTGTTTGGCATATAGTTTGAAAATGGTTTGTTGATTATTAGAAATAGTTTGAGATTTAAGAACATACAAAATGTCATAAATGATTGGGGGGCATTTTCATCAGCCTGGTCACCTCCTCAGACTTTTGCCAGTATCTTCTTGGAAACTCAGGTCACTGTTCCCTCTCCTGCCCATGGCTTCTGCACTGTATGAGGAAATGCTGAGATCCATGTGCAGTTATGCAGTCTGACCAGTCACCTCCTCAAATGAGTGTATTCCTGCACAGAGTATCTTTTTCTGTCCAGTTTTGCCTGTCTGAAAGTCCTCTGTCCTACTGCCAATTCCAGAGTGTACAGCTTCTCTGCTTTGTAATTAGATTTAATACCTGTTCTTCTGAAACACATATTCTGTTCAAACTCTCCCTTTGCTGACAGCTTGGTTAGTGGTTTCCCTAACATTTCAGCTGCTCTTTTTTGTATTTGAATCATACAGCTGTGTCTCCCTTTCAGTTTGAGAGGTAGATGGCATAACTTGACAGCATGTGGTTGACTTAACATGTGAAGAGTCCTTTAATAATGCAGCAATTCTAAAAACTCAGAATTCCCGTATAGACAGGTATCACAGATTGTTACAGCATGCAAAATTGTCAGATGGACTTGGGGGAGAGCCAGAGAGGGGTGGTAATAAAGAGAGTTGGGAAGCATCCAGTTGTGCTTCTAGAATAGTGCCTTGCTGTTCAAATCACAAAATGGTTTGGGTTGGAAGGGACATTTAAAATAATCCAGTTCCAATCCCCCTGCCAAGGGCAAGGACACCTTTCACTATACCAGCAGTGTCTCAATACCCTCAAACTTCTGTTGAGAGTGTGTTTTGGATATGAAAGGCTCATTGAGTATTTGTAACAATTTCATTAAAATTTGCTGTTAAGTCTTCATCAGTAAGTCTCCAAAGCTTTTAAAGGTGGTTTTTAAATTACAAGAGGGAAAAGTGGCTATTTTTCTCCTCAGTTTTGTGTTTTCTACTTCAATTAACAGGTGTATTCATGTACTGACTTACTACTGATAAAAAGCAAAAAACCCTCTGCTCAAGTAATCTGTTGTTACTTGTCTCTGCATTTACTACTGCAAAAAGAAAGGTGGCTCTACTTGTAGCTCTTCCTCTGCCTTTTCTTTTGGTTGCAAAAATAATTCAAACAATGACATTCCAAAAGATGTAAATATGTTTCATATTTTTTAAACAGAGATCACGTGCAGTGGAGGGTACGGTGCTGCAAGGTGTGAGATGGGGAGATACCCACAGAAAGGGAAGGATTGACTGTAAAGATTGTAATTGTCATGCCCCTCAGTACATTACAACAAATGACTCATTCATGTTAATGAAATGAGCACTGAGATTTTCTGTGCTCCTGTTAGCCAAATTTGGATGTATTTGAAATGTTTCAAAATATGATAACTATTTTGTTACTCTTTCTGGTAACACAATCCTGAATGTGCTTTTTGTGACAGTGAATGTAAAGGTGATCAGCTTTTTCCTAGGGCATAAATTGCACAGACTGACAGCCATAGAAAATGCTTATACCTACAAGCTCTCTTATTGCAAAATGTGTGTGGACTGTTGTATTAGTGTCCATAAAAATGTTTGGTGCTGTTCTCCATTTAACTTTTTATTGTGTTTAGTAGCATTAATGGGGTTACATTTTTCTTGGAAAAGAAATAGATTTGGACCATGGGCTTCTATAGCTTTGTGTGAGTGACTGATTCAGCGTTCAAATAAAGCCACTCTGGAGGTGCAGCAGTGGGTGGAGAAGGGCTGTGTGCAGAGCAGGATCATGTGGCACTTCTTGTTCCATCGTGCAGGCCAAGGATATCAGTGCCAGCTGACAAAAAGATGAGGGGAACTTTTTTTTTTCCATCACAGAAAAAAAATAAAAGTGTCAGTAGGTCACGCTCACAAAGTGAGGTTTTCATGGGCTTTCTGCAACAGTAATGACATGTAATGGTGTTACAATAGCCTCTAGTTTCCTGAATTCTTTCTACAGGATAATTTTGATTTGTTTAAGGAGATTATTAAGAAGGAGGAAGAAGGAAAGCTTTTTGGAGCTACAGATGAAATTCTCTAATAGCTCTGAAGCTAAAATGGTGAGAAATGGATGAAAGCACAGATTTGGTGATACCTAACTTGTGAAGGATTGATTTAGTATCTCTACAGATTCTTGTATGGGTAAAAAGGGAGTTGGGACTGTAAAAATGCTAGGTTGTTAGATTTCTGTTCTAGTTTTAAAGAATATCTAGTTAAAAAAAAAAAGATTGAAACATATAGAATAAAATTCCATACATACGTAATAGCTGCAAAAGCACCCGAATGTGAGCTGCAGAGCCACAAACTGAGTATCTGGAACTTGCATAACATGGTTCCAATTAATTAATTCATTCATTATCTCTTTGGAGAGGTATCATCTTTTCCAGGTTTGTGGGGAACTGATGCACTCTAAAATAAAACAAAAAGGCAAATAGTCAAGCAGTTACTCTATTTGTGGTTCCTTGCACAGTTCACTGTGAGTCTCAGTGGACTGAGTTTTCTGTAGTGTACCATTTCCACAATTTCCTGGTGTGCAATAGTGCAGGCAATTGCAGAGTTCCTTCTGCAGAATCAAAATCAGATGTTAGGAAAAATATTATGTGATATCATTTTTAAATTATTGATTTCCACAGGCATCCCACTTTTGTTTCCTTCAGTTAAATAGTGACTGATGCCTGTCAAGACTGCATCTTCATTGAAAATTCTATTAAAAATCTAATTGCATACCTTCTGCAATGCTATGGACTCAGGGAGTACTTCAAGATATTTTTCATCTAGGTTTACTGTGTGAACATACAGGTAAGACTAAATAACCACAGAAAAAGGAGATTGATTTCACACTTCTGTAGGGTCCCTTTACACAGATCTCCCAAACACATGGTATTTTAGGACCATTTTTCTGTGATTCCAAGTTTAATTTGGAACATGAAAGTGAATCACTGAAGCAACTTGGGAGAATACTTGTCTGATTCTGTGAAATTGGAAGACAACATATCACATATCAAAGATATTCATCAAAATAGATGCTTATGTGACTGTAAAATTTCAGTTATGTTGATACAAGAATGAATAGAAACAGGATATATTAAAAGGCTTTTAGTATATTTAAAGCACAAATTAAACACTTCAGCTCAAAATAGCAAGGAAAATTAATGTTACAGCCTTCTCTTTTCCTGTCTGTTGACTTTAGTTTACATGGGTCTCTATTACAGCAAAAGTTATGCGAATATAACACAGAGACAAGAGGAAGGCTGAGTCAGGAGATAAATACCTCTTATGAAAAAAATGCTTTCTTAAAATTTCATGTGTGCTGGGGAAATATATTGGAAAACATTACAAAGGAAAGTGAAAATCCCCATTTTAATTTAAGTTCAATGAGAAAAGTTCAGCTAATTTTCCAGATACTAGTGATATTTACAGTTTATAGGGCAAAGAGCAGGGCTAACATTTCTGACTTTTGAGTCAGAATGAGGAAAAGCAAAGGAAACTTTATTTGGTATCATTTTGGGATTTTGAAAGAAGGTTAAGTGAAAACAATTGGTTGTGTTAGCAGAAGTTGTGCAGATAATTTACATTTTTTTAATGCAGATAAACCACAGTTTTTAAAATAATAATGCAGTTTCATTGGCAGTTTAATGACATCATTGAAACATCAAATGTGCTGTGATTACTGAGTGCCAAGGAGAAACTATGTTTTTGTGCACCAGTAACTAACAGACAAAATGTGTTTCAAAGTAATTGTGTTCAAAAGCTTAATTTAAAATTATTATGCATTTTTATTTATCATTCTACAGTGTTAAATAGATATTTTTTACATATTAGGAAGTCTTTTAACTTTTTCACCAGCAGGTAGCTGATAATTGCTATCAGACACCACTGATGTAAGCTCCTGTTGGGAAACCTCATAACGCACATTGGAATTGTGTGTAAAGGGGGAGAATGCTGCGAGCTATGTAAAATACCCTATTGATTTACCAAGCTCATACATCTGTGCTTAAAATGTTTGAGTGGACCTAATGTAACCACCCCTACTTTCTAACACTCAGAATGTAAAACTCTGTGTTTGAGAAGGCAGATTTAGCCCCGGATTGTGTGTCAAACTGCCATAGCAAACCATGCCACTGGCTGTTCATGGCCAGGTGACTGCCTCCTTTGCACATCCTGCTAAACGTGGTGTCCACCACTACTCTTGGCTCTCCTGAGGATCCCAGGGGTACAAATCCCAGTCTTGTGCTGTCTGCTCTGCTACAATGCTGTCACTGTCAGAAGACAACATGCATTAGGTGGGTTTAGAAATAGTGAAAAAAGCTTTCATGGTGGCTCTAGTCCCAGAACGCACGCAGCGAAATGCTTGGGCAGCTGTGTAGATGTGTATTGTGCTTGGAATAAGGCTGGGACGGCTCTTGGTAGAACAGCCCTGAGACTTCAGTGACATCCTGAGAATTGCTGACTCTATTTGAATGGATATAAATGTTTATACGTTGGGCCTTAAAAGCTTTGAGCTCTTTCCTAGAGTTTATACCAAATGTTGATTCTAATAATCTATAAATTAGGAAAATAAAGTGGAGAGGAAAGCTTATCTTTAAGCTAAGGCTTTAAGAACAGACTTTTGGAAGAGCTGAGAGAAAACTTGTAACTTGAGACATTCCAAATCAGAATGAAACAAGAATACCTATCAGAACCCAGATTTTAATTTGTTAGTGTTCTCCATTTTGGCAGAAGTAGTCAATGTGTTAATTTCAGAGGTGCAATTTTCAGGCATGGTTCACTATGACATGTTTGGTTTGCAGTGAATGAGTTGCCATTTCAATTTTGGGTTTTCTGCTTCCCATGTTCATTTTCCTAGAGTGAGTTGCAGATGCTGGGTGACAACATATTCCCAGTGTCATTGCTGAATTTCCAGGCATGCCAGGATTGCTCATGATTCCTGTGCCTCGCAGGATAAGAGGCTGCAGTGTTCCAGTGGGCTGTTGAGCTCCAGTAGAACGCTTCTCTCTGTGCCAGGATTTCTCTGTGATAAGTGTCTTTTAACATTCCATTCTCCCCTTAAGGTTTTTAGGCTACTAGGAAAGAGTTAGCTTCATGGTGCCTCAGCCGTTTCCACAGGCAAGCCTTAGAGCATGGTTACTTGATGTTTAATATGATATTGTGACACGAGTCTGACTTTCAGAGGCTTGGGAACAAGCCATATCTAAACTGGTACCAAGAGCAGCCTGTTCTTTTTCTCAACCTTTGTATCCAGCTCTGTGTGCCTCTATTGGATGTACATAACTGCAAGCTGGGCTCAGCAGGGTGAGGATTGCGCAGTGTATTCAACACATTTGAGTGCCACTCCACGTATCAGTGGCGATGATGTGAATGTGATGCTCACTGTCTGCTTTATATCACTCAGTGCCTCTCAGAGCATGGCTTTCCTCCCCAGGACCAGTGTATCCAAAAGAACACAGTAATTTGTGACATGTAAGCCAGGGTTAATATTAGTGCTTTGCTAGAAATGGCATCAAAAGGCTGCAGTGAGCTGCACGTTCAATGAGCCTTGCTGGATTTTATTTCCACTCGTCACATGTGGCCAATTTGTTAGGTAGCTGCTGTTTGCAGGCATCATTTCATGGTGCATTGCCTCTGCAGAACCAGCCACACATGAAAAAGCCAGGGCATTTGTTCCTGCAGGTGGTGGAAATGTGAACTAATTGAGTGATTTTGTATTTACTGTTAGCTGTTACCTCCTTTCTAGGTATTGCTTTGTCTTCTGGATTTTATCAGAGGTATGTCCATGTGTCTATACCACTAAACTCTTTTATTCAGCAGCAATTTCATCAAAGACTTTGCAAGTGATCCAGCAGACATTTAAAGAGTTTCTTCATTGTTTTCCAAAGAAGGGTTTACTTTTGGGATGAAGTGGTTGGTAGTGCCAGTGTGTGTTGGGAGGGGGTGGCAGCTGCATCCCCTTCTTCACGGTGTTGCTAGAAAGGAAACCCCATCAATATTAAGGAGTAGCAAAATGTTATAGTCATGAGAATTTTGCACACACATGGAGGATATAAAAAGCACAGCTGAAGTAATTTTCATCTTAGAATACTAAGATGATGGAGGATTTCCCTATATATAATAGTGAGACCTGAAGAGCAGTAGCAAGCAAAAAAAGAAAGGTGGGAAAATCATTTGATAAATAGTGTAAGTGTTTCTCATACAGTGAAAATATTTATAAAAATCTTTTGGTTTCAATAGATGGCCTTTAATGTTTTGGAAGGTCAAGCTCATCCTTTGAAGTCAGTTAATCAAACACCCTGCAAAAAGAAGGAATATTCACATAGTGAGAACTAACATAGAGAAAGGAGTTTAGTTACAGGATATGTAATTTGGAACTTTGTTTTTCTTACAAATATGGGAGTTTCCATGATCCCGGAATTCCATGAATTCCACAGTTCCAAAATTCAATCATTCCATGATCCCAGAATTCCGTTAATTCCAGCAATTCCATAATTCTATTCTTCTGGAATTGCATGAATTCAATAAATCCACAATTCCACAAATTCCCTGATCCCATAATTAAATAATTCTGGAATTCCACAAATTCGACCATTCCGCGATCCCAGAATTCCACAATTCCCGAAATTCCCTGATTTTGCACCTCCGTAATTCCACGATTCTGGAATCCCACCAGTTCAGAATTCCAGAAATTCCACGATCCCAAAATTCAATAATTCCACTGTTCCAAAACTGGACAATTCCCTGAATCCGGAATTCCGCAATCCCAGAATTTCCCAAATCTGGAATTCCATCATTTCATAATTCCACAATTTCACGGATCCCGTCATTCCATGATTCTGCAATTCTTCAATTTCGTAATTCCACGATCCAAAAATTCCATAAATTCCATCAATCAATAATTCCCTGAACCTGGAATTCCATTATTTCAAAATTCCATCAATTCCGTGATCCCATGAATTCCATAAATTCCGTGATTCCACAATCCTACAGTTATTCAAGAATTCCACCATTCTGGAATTCCACCATTCCATTGTTCTGGAATTCCAAAATTCCATCAATTCCATGATTCTGAAATTCTGCAATTTCTTAATTCCGTGATCCCAGAATTCCATAAATTCCATGATCCCACGATTCAATAATTCCCTGATTCTGGAATTCCATGATCCCAGAATTCCATAATTTCATTGTTCTGGAATTCCACATTCCCATAATACCGTAAATTCCATAAACTCCGTCAATTCCATGAATTCCATAAATTCCACAGTTCCGTGAATTCCGTAAATTCCACAATCCCAAAATTAAATCATTCCCTGATTCAGGAATTCCATGATCCCAGAATTCCATCAGTCTGGAATTTCACAATTCCATAAATTCCATGATCCCAGAATTCAATATTGCCACGATCCCAGAATTCCGTGAATTCCATAAATTCTGTGATCCCAGAATTCCATGAATTCCACAATCATAAAATTTACGAATTCCCTGATTCTGGAATTCCACCATGCCATGAATCCGGGATTCCAGAATTCCATAAATTCCATAATTGTGGAATTTCACAATTCTAGAATTCCACCATTCCATTGTTCTGGAATTCCAAAATTCCATCAATTCCGTGATTCGGAAATTCTGCAATTTCTTAATTCCATGATCCCAGAATTCCATAAATTCCATGATCCCACGATTCAAGAATTCCCTGCTTCTGGAATTCAGTGATTTCAAAATTCCATCAATTCCATCCATTCCATGAGCTCAGAATCCGTAAATTCCATAAATTCCGTTATCCCACAATTCAAGAATTCCTTGATCCCAGAATTCCATCATTTCATTGTTCTGGAATTCCACATTCCCATAATACCGTAAATTCCATAAACTCCATCAATTCCATGAATTCCATGATCCCAGAATTCCGTGAATTCCGTAAATTCCACAATCCCAAAATTAAATCATTCCCTGATTCTGGAATTTCACAATTCCATAAATTCCATGATCCCAGAATTCAATATTGCCACGATCCCAGAATTTGATTCCATGAATTCCACAATTCCATTATCCCAGAATTCCACAAGCCCAGAATTCCACGAATTCCACAATCACAAAATTTATGAATTCCCTGATTCTGGAATTCCATGATGCCGTGAATCCGGGATTCCAGAATTCCATAAATTCCATGATAGCAGAATTCCATAATTCTGGAATTCCACAATTCCATTGTTCTGGAATTCCAAAATTCCATCAATTCCGTGATTCTGAAATTCTGCAATTTCTTAATTCTATGATCCCAGAATTCCATAAATTCCATTATTCTGGAATTCTACCATTTCTTAATTCCATGATCCCAGAATTCCATAAATTCCATGATCCCACAATTCAAGAATTCCCTGCTTCTGGAATTCAGTGATTTCAAAATTTGAATTTTTTTCCAAAAATTTAGCACAAAATTGTGGCTTTTTCCACCCAAAATTTTTCCTTTTTTACCCCAAAAATATTGAATTTTTTTAGGAAAATATTGAATTTTTTTCCAGCAAAATTTCCATTTTCCACCCAAAAGAATTCTCCAAAAATTTCACTCAAGAATCCCAAAAAAACGGGATAATCATCCCAGAATTCCCAGGGATTGAGATCCTAAAATTCCCATGAAATGAGATCCCAAATTTCCCAAAGATTGGGATCCCAAAATTTCCAAAAAACGGGATCTCCAAAAGGAGCGGGATCTCCAAATTTCCCAATCAATGGGATCCCAAATTCCCAAAATTGGGATCCCGAATTTCCAAGGATCCCAAAATTCCTGCTGATCTCAAAATTTCCAAAGGTTGGGATCCCAAAATTTTGAGGGATCAGGAAATTGAAATTTCCATTAAATGGGATCCCAAAATTCCCAAAGATTTGGGATCCATGAAATTTCCCAAAGACTGAGATCCCAAATTTTACAAAGATCCCAAAATTCCCAAAGATTGGAATCCCAAAATTCCCATTAAATGGGATCCCAAATTCCCAAGGATTGGGATCCCAAATTTTCCAAAAATTGCCATCCCAAATTCCCAAAGATCCCAAAATTCCCAAAGATTTGGGATCCACGAAATTACCCAAAGATTGAGATAGCAAAATTCCTAAGAATCTCAATCCCAAAATTCCCGCTCAAGGTGATCCCAAAATTCCCAAAGACTGGAATCCCAAATTTTCCAGAAATTGCCATCCCAAATTCCCAAAGATTCCAAAATTCCCAAGAATCTCGGCCCCGAAATTCCCAAATACTGGGATCCCAAAATTCCCAAAGATCCCAAAATTCCCAAAGATTTGGGATCCATGAAATTTCCCAAAGATTGGGATCCCAAATTTTCCAAAGATCCCAAAATTCCCAAGAATCTCAATCCCAAAATTCCCAAAGACTGGAATCCCGAATTTTCTAAAAATTGCCATCCCAAATTCCCAAAGATCCACGAATTTCCCACAGATTTGGGATCTCCAGGGAATGCCCCAAACTCCAGGAATTCTGGGAATTTTGTCAATTTTGGGAATTTTGGGAATTCTGGGATTCTCACCGTCTCCCCGGGCTCTCCGTCCTCTCCGCGCTCGCCCTTGGCTCCATCCTGGCCCTGCGGGGACACCGAAATACCGGGAATTCACCCCAAAAATACACAAAAAATCCCAAATTTCTGTTCCCTATCCCAAATTTTTTGGTCCCAATCCCAAATTTTTGGGATCAATCCCCAATTTCTGTCCCCAATCCCAAATTTTTTGGTGACCAAGCCCAAATTTTTGGTCCAAATCCCAAATTTTTAGGGACCAATCCCAAAATTTCAGGGCCAATCCCAAATTTTTAGGAACCAATCCCAAATTCTTGGGGACCAATCCCAAATTTCTGTCCCCAATCCCAAATTTTGATGTCCAATCCCAAATTTCTGTCATCAATCCCAAATTTTTGGGATCAATCCCCAATTTTGGAGGCCAATCCTAAATTTCTGTCCCCAATCCCAAATTTTTTTGTGGCCAATCCCAAATTTTTCATACCCCAATCCCAAATTTCTGTCCCCAATCCCAAAATTTCAGGGCCAATCCCAAGTTTTTCTGTCCCCAATCCCAAA
The DNA here is from genome assembly GCF_047830755.1 of Zonotrichia albicollis. Lineage (NCBI taxonomy): Eukaryota > Metazoa > Chordata > Aves > Passeriformes > Passerellidae > Zonotrichia > Zonotrichia albicollis. The sequence continues at coordinate 436,909 of NW_027428465.1, read as the reverse complement.
TTTTTTTGTGGCCAATCCCAAATTTTTAGGGACCAATCCCAAATTTTTTGGTGTCCAATCCCAAATTTCTCTTTCCAATCCCAAATCTTTAGGGACCAATCCCAAATTTCTGTCCCCAATCCCAAATTTTTTGGTGTCCAATCCCAAATTTTTCGTACCCTAATCCCAAATTTCTCTCCCCAATCCCAAATCTTTAGGGACCAATCCCAAATTTTTCGTACCCTAATCCCAAATTTTTTTGTGCCCAATCCCAAATTTTTGGGGACCAATCCCAAATTTCTGTCCCCAATCCCAAATTTTTTTGTGGCCAATCCCAAATTTTTGGGGACCAATCCCAAATTTCTGTCCCCAATCCCAAATTTTTTTGTGGCCAATCCCAAATTTTTGGGGACCAATCCCAAATTTCTGTCCCCAATCCCAAATTTTTTGATGTCCAATCCCAAATTTTTCGTACCCCAATCCCAAATGTTTGGGCCCAATCCCAAATTTCTGTCCCCAATCCCAAAACTTCAGGGCAAATCCCAAATTTTTCGTACCCCAATCCCAAATTTTTGTCCCTAATCCCAAATTTTGGGGGCCAATCCCAAATTTCAGGCCCCAATCCAATATTTCTGTCGCCAATCCCAAATTTTGAGGGCCAAGTTTTGGGGATTTTGGGGAATTTTTAGGGGATTTTTGGGGGGATTTTTGGTGATTTTGGGGGATTTGGTTTTTTGGGATTTTTTTTGGAATTTTTTGGGATTTTTTTGGGAATTTCTCACCCTGGGTCCGGGGGCTCCGGGGTCTCCCGGGAATCCAACGGGACCCTGAAAATTCCAAATAAAAAATGGGGGAAAAAAGGGAAAATCCCAAATTTTGGGGGATTTTGGGGAATTTCTTGTGGGAATTTTGGGGAAATTTTGGGGAAATTTGGGGGAATTTCAGTGGTGGCTCAAAATCTCGGAATTTTTTTGAATTCTGAGGAATTTTTGGGATTTCAGGGGTGGCCAAAATTTTGGGAATTTTGGGGAATTTTAGAAATTTTGGAAAATCTGGAAATTCTTTGGATATTTGGGGAAATCTGGGAATTTTTGGGGAATTTTTTGGGGCACTTCAGGGATTTTTTGGGAAGTTTTTGGAAATTTGTGGGGAATTTCAGGGGAATTTTTTGGGGAACTTTTTGGGATTTTCGTGGGAATTTTGGAGGGAATTTGGGGGATTTTTGTTTGGTTTTTTTTGGGGAGATTTTGGGAATTTTTTGGGAATTTTTGGAGGGGATTTTTTGGGAAATTTTGCAAATTTTTTGGGGATTTTTTTGGGAATTTCAGGATATTTTTGGGGGGATTTTGGGGAAATTTTTGGGGGGATTTTGGGGATTTTTTCAGATTTTTTGGGGAATTTTTTTGGGAAAATTTTGGGAATTTTTGGAGGGGATTTTTTGGGAATTTTGGGGGATTTTTGGGGAATTTTTTGGGGATTTTTTGCAAATTTTTTGGGGATTTTTTTTTGGGAATTTCAGGAGACTTTTGAGGGGATTTTGGGGAAATTTTTGAGGGATTTTGGGGATTTTTTCAGATTTTTTGGGGAAATTTTTTGGGAAATTTTTGGATTTTTTGGGGGAATTTTTTTTTATTTTTTTGGGGGGGATTTTTAATGAATTTTGGGGGAAATTTTTGGGAATTCTTTGGGGATTTTTTGGGAGGATTTTTTTGGATAATTTTTTTGGGATTTTTTTGGAATTCTTCGAGGATTTTGGGGGGAATTTTTTGGGAAATTTTTGGAAATATTTTGTGGATTTTTTGAGGGAATTTCAGGGGAATTTTGGGGACCTTTTTGAGGGAATTTTTGGGAATTTTTTGGGGAATATTTTGCGGAATGTTTGGGAATTTTGGGGGGATATTTTTGGGGAATTTGTGGGGGATTTTTTGGAATTTTTTTGGAATCTTTTGTGGATTTTTTGGGGATTTTTTTGGGTAATTTCAGGCGATTTTTTGGGGGATTTTTGGGGGGATTTTTTGGAATTTTCTGGGGATTTTGGGGATTTTTTTGTAGGGAATTTTTGGGGAATTTTTTGGGGATATTTTTGGAATTTTTTGGGGGAATTTTAGAGGAATTTCGGGGGAATTTTGGGGGGATTTTTGGGGGAGAATTTTTTTGGGGGAATTTTATGGGAATATTTTCTGGATTTTTTGGGATTTTTTTGGGGGAATTTCAGGGGAATTTCGGGGGGATTTTGGGGATTTTTTGCAGGGAATTTTTGGGAGTATTTTGTGGATTTTTGGGGGAATTTCAGGGGAATTTTTGGGATTTTTTGGGGGGAATTTTTTGGGAATATTTTGTGGATTTTTTTGGGGAATTTCAGGGGATTTTTTGGGATTTTTTTTGCGGAATTTCAGAGAAAATTTGGGGGGATTTTTGGGATTTTTTGGATGGAATTTTGGGGATTTTTGGGGGGATTTTTTGTGGAGAACTTTTTTCGGATTTTTTTTGGAGTTTTTGGGGGATTTTTGGGAGGAATTTTTTTTAATTTTTGGGGGATTTTTTGGGAATATTTTGTGGATTTTTCTGGGGGATTTTGGGGGGGTTTTGGGAATTTTTTGGGGAAATCTTTGGGGATTTTTTGGGAAATTTTTGGGAATATTTTGTGGATTATTTTGTATTTTTTTGCATAATTTCAGAGGAATTTTGGGGGGATTTTGGGGATTTTTTGGGGAACATTTTGTGGATTTTTTGGGGAATTTTTTTGGGAATTTCAAGGGAATTTCAGGGGAATTTCAGGGGAATTTTTGGGGATTTTTTTGGGAATATTTTGTGGATTTTTTGGGGGGAATTTTGGGGATTTTTGGGGGATTTTTTGGGAAATTTTTGGGAATGTTTTGTGGATTTTTGGGGGTATTTCAGGGGAATTTTGGTGGGATTTTTGTGGGATTTTTTGGGGGAATTTTTTGGCGGTTTTTTGGGAATTTGGGGATTTTTTGGGGGGAATTTTTGGGATTTTTTTTGTGAATTTTTTTGGGAAATCTTTGGGGAATTTTTGGGAAATTTTTGGGAATATTTTGTGGATTTTTTTGTGGATTTTTTTCGCCAATTTCAGGGGAATTTCAGGGGAATTTTGGGGATTTTTGGGGGGATTTTTTGGGGATTTTTTTTGGAATTTTTGGGGGATTTTTTGGGAATATTTTGTGGATTTTTTGGGGGGAATTTCAGGGGAATTTTGGTGGGATTTTTTGGGGGGAATTTTTTGTGAACTTTTGGGGGATTTTTTGGGAATATTTTGTGGAATATTTTGTGGAATATTTTGGGGAATTTTTTGGGAATTTCAGGGGGTTTTTTTTGCGAATTTTTTGGGAATATTTTGTGGATTTTTTGGGGGAATTTTTTGGGAATTTCAGGGGATTTTTGGGGGATTTTTTGGGGGGAATTTTTTGTGAAATTTTGGTGAATTTTTTGAGATTTTTTTGGGAAATTTTGGGGAATTCCTTGGGGATTTTTTGCAAATTTTTGGGAGGATTTTTTCGGATAATTTTTTGGGGATTTTTTGGGAAATTTTTTGGGAATATTTTGGGGTTTTTGGGGGGGAATTTCAGGGGAATTTTGGGGATTTTCGGGGGGGAATTTTTGGGGGGGAATTTTTTGGGAATTTTTTGGGGATTTTTTTTTTGGGAATTTCAGGGAAATTTTGGGGGGATTTTGGGGATTTTTTGCTGGGAATTTTTGGGAGTATTTTGTGGATTTTTTTGGGGGGAATTTCAGGGGAATTTTGGGGAGATTTTTGGGGGGATTTTTGGCGAATTTTTTGGGAATGTTTTGTGGATTTTTTGGGGAATATTTTGGGAATTTCATGGGGGTTTTTTGCGAATTTTTTGGGAATATTTTGTGGATTTTTTGTGGATTTTTTGGGAATTTCATGGGGTTTTTTTGCGATTTTTTGGGAATATTTTGTGGATTTTTTGGGGAATTTTTTGGGAATTTCAGGGGGGTTTTTTTGCGAATTTTTTGGAAATATTTTGTGAATTTTTTGGGGGAATTTCAGAGGAATTTTGGGGGTTTTTTGGAGGGAATTTTTGGGAAATTTTTTGGGAATTTTGGGAATTTTTTCTAGATTTTTTGTGGAATTTTTTTGGGAAATTTTTTGATTTTTTCAGGGGAATTTTTGGTGAACTTTTAGCGAATTTTTTGGGATTTTGTTGGGAAATTTTGGGGAATTCCTTGTGGATTTTTTGGGAGGCTTTTTTTGGAGATCTTTTTTAGAATTTTTAAAAATTTTTTGGGGATTTTTGGGGAATATTTTGTGGATTTTTCAGGGGAATTTTGGGGGGATTTTTTGGGGGAATTTTTTTGGGAAATCTTGGGGGATTTTTTGCGAAATTTTGGGGGGATTTTTTGGGAAATTTTTGGGAATATTTTGTGGATCATTTTGTATTATTTTGCGGAATTTCAGAGGGATTTTGTGGGGATTTTGGGGATTTTTTGGGGAACATTTTGGGGATTTTTTGGGGATTTTTTTGGGAATTTCAGGGGAATTTTTGGGGATTTTTTTTGGGAATATTTTGTGGATTTTTTGGGGGGAATTCCAGAGGAATTTTGGGGGAATTTTGGGGATTTTTGGGGGGGATTTTTCGGGGGGATTTTTTGCAATTTTGGGGGGATTTTTTGGGAAATTTTTGGGAATATTTTGTGGATTTTTGGGGGGAATTTCAGGGGAATTTCGGTGGGATTTTTTTTGGGGATTTTTTGGGAATTCTTTGAGGATTTTTTTGTAGTTTTTCAGAGATTTTTTTGGGGAATTTTTTGGAATTTTTGGGGGGAATTTTTTGGAACTTTTGGGGGATTTTTTGCGAAATTTTTGGGAATATTTTGTGGATTTTTTGGGGAATTTCAGGGGATTTCTTGGGGGATTTTGGGGAATTTTTTTGGGGAATATTTTGTGGATTTTTTGGGGAATTTCAGGGGATTTCTTGGGGGATTTTGGGGAATTTTTTTGGGGAATATTTTGTGGATTTTTTGGGGAATTTCAGGGGATTTCTTGGGGGATTTTGGGGAATTTTTTTGGGGAATATTTTGTGGATTTTTTGGGGGGATTTCAGGGGAATTTTGGGGATTTTTTTTGGGAATCTTTTTTGAGTTTTTTTGGAATTTGGGGATTTCTTGGGGAGTTTTTTTGGGATTTTTTTGCGGAATTTCAGAGGAATTTCGGGGGGATTTTTGGGATTTTTTGGATGGAATTTTGGGGATTTTTTGGGGGATTTTTTTTTGAATTTTTGAGGGATTTTTTGGGGAATTTTTGTGGATTTTACGGGGGAATTTTGGGGGGATTTTTTGGGGGAATTTTTTGGGGAAATCTTGGGGGATTTTTTGGGGGGATTTTTTGTGGATTTTTTTGGGGAATTTCAGGGGATTTTTTGGGATTTTTTTTGCACAATTTCAGAGGAATTTTGGGGGGATTTTTTGGGAATTTTTGGAGGGTTTTTTGGGGAGAATTTTTTCGGATATTTTTTTTGAGTTTTTGTGGGATTTTTGGGGGGAATTTTTTTGAATTTTTGGGGGATTTTTTGGGAATATTTTGTGGATTTTTCTAGGGAATTTTGGGAATTTTTTGGGGAAACCTTTGGGGATTTTTTGCAAAATTTTGGGGGGATTTTTTGGGAAATTTTTGGGAATATTTTGTGGATTATTTTGTATTTTTTTGCATAATTTCAGAGGAATTTTGGGGGAATTTTGGGGATTTTTTGGGGGGATTTTTTGGGAATATTTTGTGGATTTTTTTGGGGGAATTTCAGGGGAATTTTGGGTGGATTTTTGTTGTTTCTGTGACCGCTCACGGGGTTCCCTTTGGGCCCGGGCTCCCCGGGTTTTCCTCTCCCGCCCGCGGCTCCGGCGGCTCCGGCGGCTCCGGGCTCTCCTTTGGCCCCTCGGTCCCCGACAGGACCCTGCGGAAAATTCCGGAAATAAAAATAAAATCGGGATCAGCGGCTACGGAATCCGGGAATTCCAAACCTTTGGGGGTTTTTTGGGGGGATTTTTGGGGTTTTTTCGGGGATTTTTGGGGTTTTTTTAGGGTTTTTTTTAGGGGGTTTGGGAGGTTTTTTTAGGGGGATTTTTGGGGGGATTTTTAGGGGGATTTTTGGGGTTTTTGGGGTTTTTTTAGGAGTTTTTTTAGGAGTTTTTTTAGGAGGTTTGGGGGGTTTTTGGGAGGTTTATGGGGGCATTTTTAGGGGGATGTTTGGGGTTTTTTTTAGGGTTTTTTTAGGGGGTTTGGGGGGTTTTTGGGAGGGTTTTTGGGGGGATTTTTGGGGCTGCTTTGGGGTTTTTTAGGATTTTTTATAGGGGTTTTTGAGGGTTTTTTTAGGGGTTTTTGGGGGTTTTGGGAGGATTTTTGGGAGGTTTTATGGGGAGATTTGTGAAGGTTTTTAGACAAGGTTTTGGGATTGTTTTGGGGGGATTTTTGGGTTTTTTTGGGTTTTTTGGGGGGATTTTTGGGGCTGTTTTGGAATTTTTTGGGCTGTTTTTGGGGGGGATTTTTTTAGGGGGGTTTGGTGGGAGGTTTTGGGGTTTTTGGTTTTTTTTGGGGTGTTTTTAAAGAAGTTTTTGTGGTGTTTTTGGGTTTTTGGGGGATTTTTGGGGCTGTTTTCGGTTTTTGGGGGGTGATTTTTTTAGGGGGTTTGGTGGGAGTTTTGGGGTTTTTGGGGTTTTTTTCGGGGTGTTTTTAAAGAAGTTTTTTTGGGGTTTTTGGGATTTTGGGAGGTTTTTGGGGGGATTTTTGGGGCTGCTTTGTAGTTTTTGGGGTTTTTTAGAGCGGGTTTTGAGGAGTTTTTTTAGGGGGTTTTGGGGTTTTTTGGGGGGATTTTTGGGGGGATTCTGGGGGGATTTGTGGGGGTTTTTAGACAAGGGTTTGGGATTTTTAGGGGGCATTTTTTGGGGTTTTTTTGGGGGTTTTGGGGCGATTTTTGGGGCTGTTTTAGGTTTTGGGGGGTGATTTTTTTAGGGGGCTTTGGGGGGATTTTTTGGGGTTTGTGGGGTTTTTTTGGGGTGTTTTTAGACAAGTTTTTTGGTGTTATTGGGTTTTTTGGGGGGATTTTTTGGGGCTGTTTTGCTTTTTTTGGGGGGGGTTTAGGTTTTTTTTTTAGGAGGGGTTTTAGGTGACTTTTTGGGATTTTTGGGGGGATTTTGGGGAGATTTTGGGGGGTTTTTGGGGAGGAGTCTGACCTTGATCCCGGGTTCTCCCTGAATTCCCGGAGTTCCGGATTCGCCGGGATCGCCCTGGAAAAGGGGGAAAAATTCCCAAAATCCCCCCCAGGACCCCAAAATTCCATCCAAAAATCCCAAAATCCCCCAACCCCCCTGGACCCCCCAAAATCCCTCCCAAAACCTCCCAAAATCCCCCAGATTTCCATCCGGAACACCAAATTTCCACCCAAAAATCCAAAATCCAAAATCCAACCTGAAACGCCAAAATTCCATCCCAAAAATCCCAAATCTCCCCCAGGACCCCAAAATTCCATCTGAGAACTCCAAAATCCCCCCAGGACCCCAAAATTCCCCAAATCCTCCCCAGAACCCCCCAAATTCCAGGTGGGTCCCCCAAAATCCTATTTAAAAAAAAATCTCAAATTTCTCCCCAGAACCCCAAAATTCCATCCCACAAATCCCAAAATTCCATCCAGGATCCCCCAAATTCCAACCAGGACCCCGAAATTCCATCCAAAAAATCCCAAAAATCCCAACCAAAAATTCCCAAATCCTCCCCCAGGACCCCCGAAAATTCCATCCCAAAACCCCAAAATTCCCCCCAAAATTCCACCCAAAAATCCCAAATCCCTCTCAGAACTCCCCAGATGTCATCCAGAAACCCAAATTCCAACCAGGACCCCAAAATTCCATCCAAAAATCCCAAAATCCCAACCAGAAATTCCCAAATCCCCCCCAAAATTCCACCCCAAAATCCCCCAGAACCCCCAAATTTCCATCCAAAAAAAAATCTCAAATTTCTCCCCCAAATTTCCCCCCCAAAACCCCAAAATCCCCCCAAAATTCCACCCAAAAATCCCAAATCCCTCTCAGGACCCCCCAAATTTCATCCAGAAACCCAAAATTCCCCCCCAAAACCCCAAAATTCCCCCCAAAATCCCAAAACCCCCCCAAGTTCCCCCCAAAATCCCCCCAAAAAACCTAAATCCCTCAAAAATTCCCCCCAAAAACCCCAAAATCCCAACCAGAAATTCCCAAATCCCCCCCCAGGACCCCCCAAAATTCCACCCAAAAATAACAAAACCCCCAAAATTCCCGCCAAAATTCCCTCCAAAAACCCCAAAATTCCCCTCAAAAAAAAAAATCTCAAATTTCTCCCCAGAATTCCAACCTGAAACCCCAAAATTCCCCTCAAAAATCCCAAATCCCTCTCAGGACCCCCCAAATTTCATCCAGAACCCCAAATTTCCCCCCAAAAACCCCAAAAATCCCCAAGATTGCCCCCAAAAACCCCAAAATTCCCCCCAAAATTCCACCCAAAAATCCCAAATCCCTCTCAGAACTCCCCAGATGTCATCCAGAAACCCAAATTCCAACCAGGACCCCAAAATTCCATCCAAAACATCCCAAAATCCCAACCAGAAATTCCCAAATCCCCCCCCCCAGGAGCCCCCAAAATTCCCCAGAACCCCCAAATTTCCATCCAAAAAAAAATCTCAAATTTCTCCCCAAAATTCCAACCTGAAACCCCAAAATTCCATCCCCAAAACCCCAAAATCCCCCCAAAATTCCACCCAAAAATCCCAAATTCCTCCCAGGACCCCCCAAATTTCAACCAGAACCCCAAAATTCCCCCCAAAACACCCAAAATCCCCCCAAAATCCACCAAAAAATCCCAAAATCCCAACTAGAAATTCCCAAATCCCTCTCAGGACCCCCCAGAATTCCACCCAAAAATCCCAAATCCCCCAGACCCCAAACCCGCTCTCACCTTCTCTCCCGGGGGTCCCAAATTCCCGACACCCCCTGGGGGTCCTTGGGGTCCCTGAATTTGGCGCCAAAAAGGGAAATTTGGGGTCCAGGACACCCCATAATATTTGGGGAATTTTTTGGAAATTTTTTTGGGAATTTTTGGGAATTTTTGGGGAATTTTTTGGGAATTTTTTTGGGGATTTTTTGGGATTTTTTGGGAATTTTTTGGGAATTTTTTGGGAATTTTTTGGGAATTTTGGGGGTTTTTGGACTCACGTCGGCTCTGGAGGCTCCGGCGGGGCCGCGGGGCCCGGGGGGACCTGGGGGACCCTGCGGGAGAAAAATTGGGAAATTTTGGGGATTTTTGGGAAATTTTGGGAATTTGGGAGTTTGGGGAATTTTTGGGAATTTTATGGAGAATTTTAGGGATTTTTTTGGGATTTATTGGGGATTTATTGGGGATTTTTTGGGGATTTTTGGGGATTTTTTTGGGATATTTTGGGGATTTTTTTGTGATTTTTTGGGATTTTTTGGGGATTTTTTTTGGGATTTTTGGGGGATTTTTTGGTAGAATTTTGGGGGATTTTTTTCAATTTTTGGGGGGATTTTGGGATGTTGGGGAATTTTTTTGGGGAATTTTTTGGGGAATTTTTGGGGTTTTTTTGAGGAAATTTTTGGGAAATCTTTTGGATTTTCAGGGAAATTTGGGGAATTTTTTTTGGAATTTTTGGTGAAATTTTTGGGAAATGTTTCAGAATTTTAGGGAATTGTTTTCTATTTTTGGGGGATTTTTTGGGGCTATTTGGGGGAAATTTTTTGGATTTTGAGAAATTTGGGAATTTTGGAGTTTGGGGAATTTTTGGGAATTTATTGGAGAATTTTGGGATTTTTTTGGGGAATTTTTGGTGAATTTTTTGGGAAAAGTTTCAGAATTTTGGGGATTTTTTTTGTATTTTTGGGGGGATTTTGGTTCTTTTCAGGGGATTTTTTGGATTTTGAGAAATTTGGGGATTTTGGGGGATTTTTTGGGAATTTTTTTGGGATTTCTTGGAGAAATTTTGGGGGTTTTTTGGGGATTTTTTGAGGAATTTTTTTGGGAAATCGTTTGGATTTTTGGGGGATTTTTTGGGGATTTTCTTTTTATTTTTGGAAATTTTGAAATTTAAGGAACTTTTTGGGAATTTTTTGGGATTTTTTTGGAATTTTTTTTTATTTTTTAGGGATTTTTTTTTTCCTATTTTCAGAGGATTTTTGGGGGGGGATTTTTTGATTTTTGTGCATTTCGAGATTTAAGGAATTTTTGGGAATTTTTTTGGGAATTTTTTGGGAATTTTGGGGTCAGAGGTCGCTCACCAGCGGTCCCACGTCGCCGATCTCGCCCTTGTCACCGGCCGGACCCGGAGAGCCCTGGAAGAGAAAATTCCGGAAAATTCTCGGGATTTGGGAATTTTGGGGAAAAAAAATGGGGATTTTGGGGAAAAAAATTGGGGATTTTTAAGGGAAAAATTTGGGATTTTTGGGGAAAAAAATTGGGATTATTTTGGGGAAAAAATTGGGATTATTTTGGTGGAAAATTTGGGATTTTGGGGGAAAAAAAGAGACAATTTCGGAGAGGAAAATTTGGGATTTTGGGGGATTTTAAGAGGGGCTGGGGGGCAGAAAATTTGGGGAATTTGGGGGAAAAAATTGGGATTATTTGGGTGGAAAATTGAGATTTTGGGGGGGAAAAATGACAGTTTTGGGGAGGAAAATTTGGGATTTTGGGAGGAGGAAATTTGGGGGATTTGGGGGGAAAAATTTGAGATTTTTTGGGGGAAAAAAGTGACAATTTTGGGGAGGAAAATTTGGGATTTTGGGGAATTTTAAGGGGGAGAAATTGGGATTTTTGGGGTTTTTTTGGGGGGATTTGGGGTTTTTGGGGTGGATTTTTAGGGAGATTTGGAGTTTTTTGGGGGTGAATTTTTGGGGGGATTTGGGGTTTTTTGGGGTGGATTTTTGGGGGGATTTGGGGTTTTTGGGGTGAATTTTTGGGGTTTTTTGTGATGGATTTTTTGGGGGTTTTTGGGTGTTTTTTGGGTTTTTACAGGTGGATTTTATGGGTTTTTTGTGATGGATTTTTTGGGGGTTTTTGGGTGTTTTTGGGTTTTTACAGGTGGATTTTATGGGTTTTTTGTGATGGATTTTTTGGGGGTTTTTGGGTGTTTTTTGGTGTTTTTTGGGTGTTTTTTTGGGGTCTCACCTGCAGCCCGATGGGCCCGGGGGCGCCGTTGAAGCCCCTCGTGCCCTCGTCCCCCTTCACCCCAAAATGGCCTTGGGGTCCCCGAGCCCCCGGCTCCCCATCAGCGCCCTGGGAATGGGGAAATTTGGGGGGCTCAGAACCCCCAAAATCCCCACAAAAATAAAAAAATCCCCCCCAAGAAACCTCGCAAAATTCGGGCCCAAAAAACAAAAAAATCCCCCCAAAAAACAAAAAAAATCCCTCAAAAAACCAAAAAATTCCCCACAAAAATCCCAAAATTCTCCCCGAAACAAACCACGAGAATCAGCCCCAAAAATCCCCCCAAAAATAAAAAATTCCCCCTAAAAAACCCCAAAATCCCCCCAAAAATCCCCAAATTCCCCCCTGAAAGAAACCACTGGAATTGGCCCCAAAAATCCCCCCAAAAATAAAAAAATCCCCTCCAAAACCCCCCCAATTTTCCATCCCCAAAATTCCAATTTTTCCCCCAAATTTCCCCCTAAAATTCCAATTTTTCCCCCAAATTTCCCCCCAAAATTCCAATTTTTCTCCCCATTTTCCCCCCAAAATTCCATTTTTTTCCCATTTTCCCCCCAAATTTTCCCCCTAAATTCCAATTTTTCTCCCCATTTTCCCCCCAAATTTCCCCCCTAAAATTCCAATTTTTCTTCCCAAATTCCAATTTTTTCCCACCATTTTTCTCCAAATTTCTCCCCCAAAATTCCAATTTTTGCCCCCCAAAATTCCAATTTTCATCCCCATTTTTCCCCCAAATTTCCCCCCAAAATTCCATTATTTGTCACCAATTTTCCCCCTAAAATTCCAATTTTTTCCCCCAAAATTCCCCCCCTAAAATTCCAAATTTTCTCCCCATTTTTCGTAAAATCCCCATTTTCCCCCAAATTTACCCCCAAAATTCCAATTTTTCCCCCCTAAAAACTCCATTTTTTCTCCCCATTTTCCCCCCCAAATTTCCAATTTTCCTCCCCATTTTTTTCCCCAAATTTCCCTCTTAAATTCCAATTTTTGTCCCCATTTTCCCCCCAAAATTCCAATTTTTTCCCTAAATTTCCCCCTAAAATTCCAATTTTTGTCCCCAAATTTCCCCCCTAAAATTCCAATTTTTGTCCCCAATTTTCCCCCCATCTTTCCCCCCATAAAATTCCAATTTTTGTCCCCATTTTTGCCCCCTAAAATTCCAATTTTTGTCCCCATTTTTCCCTCCAAATTTCCCCCTAAAATTCCAATTTTTCCCCCAAAATTCCCCCCTAAAATTCCCTTTATTCCCCCAAAATTCCAATTTTTCTCCCCATTTTCCCCCCAAATTTCCCCCTAAAATTCCAATTTTTCCCTAAATTTCTCCCCCCAAAATTCCCATTTTTTTCCCCCATTTTCCCCCAAATTTCGCCCCTAAAATTCCAATTTTTCCCCCAAAATTCCATTTTTTTCCCCAAAATGACTCACGGCGGCTCCCGGCTGTCCCACGGCCCCGAGGGTCCCTGAAAATTCCAGAATTTGGGAAAATTCCCGAATTTTGGGGTGAAATCCCCAAATTTTGGGGTGAAATCCCCAAAAATTTGGGAATTTGGGATTTTTTGGGAATTTTTGGGGTGAATTTTGGGGATTTTGGGGTTTTTGTCACTCACGTGCTCCCCCTTGGCGCCTTTGGGGCCTTTGGGGCCCGGCTCGGCCCCCTCGCCCTGAGCGGGAAATTTGGGAAAATCCCAAAAATTTGGGAAAATTTACGAAAATTTGGGAAATTTTGGGGGGGAAAATTGGGAAGGGGGAAATTTGAGGGAAAAATTTGGGATTTTGGGAGAATTTTTGGATTTTGAAAGGGAAATTTGGGATGGGGAATTTTGGTGGAAAATTCGGGAAAATTTTGGGAGGAAAATTTGGGAAGATTTGGGATTTGGGGAGGGAAATTTGGAAAAATTCAGGGAAAATTTGGGATAGGGAAAATTCGGGGAAAAAATTGGGATTTTTGGGGGAATTTTTGGATTTTGATGGGGAAATTTGGAAAAATCCCAAAAATTTGGGAAAATTTTGGGAAGGGAAATTTGGGAAAATTGGGAAAAATGAAGAAAATTTTGGGGGAAATTCTTGGATATTGAGTGAGAAAATCATGGAAAATTTTGGGAGGGAAATTTGGGGAAATTTGGGATGGGGAAAATTCGGGGAGGGAAAATTTGGGATTTTTGGGGGAATTTTTGGATTTTGAGAGGGAAATTTGGGATGGGGAAATTCGGGAAAATTTTGGGAGGGAAAATTTGGGAAAATTTGGGAGGGAAATTAAGGGGAAATTTGGGATTTTTGGGGGAATTTTTGGATTTGGAAAAGGAAATTTGGATAGGAAAATTATAGGGAAATTTGGGAGGGAAATTTGGGAAAATTCAGGAAAATTTTGGGATGGGAAAATTTCAGATGGGGAAAATTTGGGGGAAAATTCGGGATTTTTGGGGGAATTTTTGGATTTTGAGAGGAAAATTTGGGATGGGAAAATTATAGGAAAATTCATGAAAATTCTGGAAAATTTCAGGAGGGAAATTCGGGAAAATTCAAGAAAATTTGGGGTAAAGTCAGGGAAATTTGGGAGGGAAATTTGGGAAAATTCGGGGAGGGAAAATTTGGGGGAAAATTCGGGACTTTTTGGGAAATTCTTGGATTTTGAGAGGGAAATTTGGGATGGGAAAATTTGGTGAAAATTCAAGAAAATTTGATGGAAATTTGGGAGGGAAATTTGGGAAATTTCGGGGAAAATTTGGGAGGATTCCAGAAAAAATTGGGAAAATTTTGGGAGGGAAAATTCAGGGAAACTTGGAGGCAAATTTGGGATTTTTGGGGAAAGTCTTGGATGTTGAGAGGGAAATTTGGGATTGGAGGAAATTTGGGAAAATTCAGGAAAATTTTGGGAGGGAAATTTGGGAATATTCGGGGATTTGGGGAGGAAGATTTGGAAAAATTGGGAGGGAAAATTTGGGTGAAAATTTGGGAAATTCTGGGAGGGTTTGGGGATAAAATTTGGGATTTTGGGAGGGAAAATTTGGGATTTTAGGAAGGAAATCTGGAATTCTGGGGGAGGATTTTGGGGGTTTTGGGGAATTATTTTCGTCATTTTTTGGCGATTTTTGGGCTGCCTGGGTGGATTTTTTTCAGGAATTTTTCGGGTTTTTTTCGGCAATTTTTTTGGGTGATTTTTGAGGTTGCCAGGGTGGAATTTTTCAGGAATTTTCTTTTTTTTTCCCGGTTTTTTGGGGTGATTTTGGGGCATTTTTTGGGGGTTCCCTGGGCAGATTTTTTGGGGAATTTTTCCATTTTTTCCCTTATTTTTGGTTTATTTTGGGGCATTTTTCAGGGGTTCCCTGGGTGGATTTTTTGGGGGATTTTTTTTTCATTTTTTTCGTTATTTTTGGGCCATTTTTGGGGCTGCCTGGATGGATTTTTTTGGGGAATTTTTCCATTTTTTTCCTTATTTTTGGGTTATTTTGGGGCATTTTTTGGGGTTCCCTGGTTGGACTTTTTTCGGGATTTTTTCTTTTTATTTTTGGTTTTTTTGGGCCATTTTGGGTCTGCCTTGGTGGATTTTTTGGAGGTTTTTTTTCTTTCTTTTTTTTTATTTTTGGGTTATTTTGTGGCATTTTTTGGGGCTTCCCTGGGTGAATTTTTTTGGGGTTTTTTTTTCATTTCTTTCGTTACTTTTGGGCTATTTTGGGACATTTTTTGGGTGTTCCCTGGGTGAATTTTTTTCGGGATTTTTTCATTTTTTTCGTTATTTTTGGGTTATTTTGGGGCATTTTTTGGGGTTCCCTGGGTGGATTTTTTCGGATTTTTTCAATTTTTTCCTTATTTTTTTCCTTATTTTTGGCACATTTTCAGGAGTTCCCTGGGTGAATTTTTTCCGGGATTTTTTCCATGTTTTTTTCCTTATTTTTGGGTTATTTTGGGGCATTTTTCGGGGGTCCCCTGGGTGGATTTTTTTGGGGATTTTTTTTCTTTTTTTTTTTGTTATTTTTGGGGCAATTTTGGGGAAATTTTTGGGGCTGCCTGGGTAGAATTTTTGGGAGAATTTTTTATTTTTTTTCGTTATTTTAGGCAATTTTTGGTGATTTTTGGGTCTGCCTGGGTGGATTTTTTGGTTTTTTTCTTTCTTTTTTTTTCCTTATTTTTGGGTTATTTTGGGACATTTTTCGGGGGTTTTTTTTCATTTTTTTCATTATTTTTGGGTTATTTTTGGGTCTGCCTGGGTGGATTTTTTTAGGGAATTTTTCTTTTTTTTTTCTTGGTGATTTTTGGGAAATTTTGAGCCATTTTTGGGGGTCCCTGGGAGGATTTTTTAGGAAATTTTTCATTACGTAATTTTCTTTTTTTTGGGTTATTTTGGGGCATTTTTGGGGCTTCCCAGGGTGGATTTTTTTCAAGACTTTTTCATTTTTTTCGTTATTTTTGGGGAAATTTTGGGCTATTTTGGAGCTGCCTGGGTGGATTTTTTTTGGGGGGATTTTTCTATTTTTTTCCCTTATTTTTGAGTTATTTTGGGGCATTTTTGGGGTTCCCTGGGTGGATTTTTTTCGGAATTTTTTTCATTATTTTTCATTACTTTTGGGCCATTTTTGGGGTTCCCTGGGTGGATTTTTTAGGGAATTTTTCTCCAGTTTTTTGGTGATTTTTGGGAAATTTTTGGCGATTTTAGGGGGTCCCTGGGTGGATTTTTAGGGAATTTTTCATTATGTAATTTCCTTATTTTTGGATTATTTTGGGGCATTTTTGGGGGATTCCCTGGGTGGATTCTTTTCAGGATTTTTTCTTTTTATTTTGTTTTTTTTTGGGCCATTTTTGGTCTGCCTTGGTGGATTTTTTGGAGGTTTTTTTTCTTTTTTTTTCTTTATTTTTCGGTTATTTTAGGGCATTTTTTGGGGGGTTCCTGGGTGGATTTTTTGGGGGGGAATTTTTCCATTTTTTCCCTTATTTTTGGGTTATTTTGGGGAATTTTTGGGGGTTCTCTGGGTGGATTTTTAGGGAATTTTTCTCTTTTTTTTTTTGTGATTTTTGGGAAATTTTGGCGATTTTTGGGGGTCCCTGGGTGGATTGTTTGGGGAATATTTCATTACATAATTTCGTTATTTCTGGGCTATTTTGGGGCATTTTTGGAGGCTGCCTGGGTGGATTTCTTGGGGTTTTTTTTCCATTTTTCTCATTATTTCTGGGCTATTTTGGGGCAATTTTTGGGGTTCCCTGGGTGGATTTTTTCGGGTTTTTTTCCATTTTTCTCCTTATTTTTGGGGCATTTCTCGTTGGTCCCCACCTTGTCGCCGTCGTCCCCGGCTCCTCCCGGGGGTCCCGAGGGTCCCGGCAGCCCCACGGGGCCCTGGAGCCCATCCCGGCCGGGGGGTCCCATCCCTCCTTTTTCTCCCTAAAAACACCAAAATTCGGGATTTTTCCCCAAAATTCGGGGCCCATCCCTGCTTTTTGGGGTGAATTTTTGGGGTTTTTTATGATGGATTTTTTGGGGGTTTTTGCGTGGATTTTTGGGGTTTTTTATGATGGATTTTTGAGGGTTTTTGCGATGGATTTTATGGGTTTCGCACCAAAGCAATGCTGTGTGAGCACGCTTGCTTTAACCAGGTCTTTAAAACAAATTGTTACGATGAGAGTGAAGTTCCATTTATCATCACGTGCAGAAATGAACAGTTTGGAGAAAACCGTTCCTAGGATATCCCAGGTGCTAGGAAATGTTGGGGGGTTGTTTTCTGGTTTGGAGTGGTTTTTTTGTTTCCCCTCCCAGAATTCCTGGAATTCCCGGAATTCCCAAATTTTATGGAATTTTGTGGGATTTTGGGCACTCACGGGGCCGCCTTTGTCTCCGGGGGAGCCCCGGGAACCCGCAGACCCCTGGGGGAGAAACGGGGAATTGGGAAAATTGGGGAAAAAAACGTGAAATTCAGGAAAAATGGGGGAAAAAAGGGAAAAAATTTCTGGGGGAAAAGATGGAAATTTCAGGGGAAAAATTGGGGAAAAAAGAAATCTGATTTTTGGAGGGAAAATGGGAGAAAAAATGGAAATTTCAGGGAGAGAAAATCCTGACATTTTGGGGAAAATAGAGAAAAAATCCTGAATTTTTTTGGGGAAAATGGATGGAATTTGGGCTGGGGGAGCCCCGGGAACCCACAGAGCCCTGGGGAGAAAACATGGAAATTTGGGAAATTTGGGGGAAAACATGGAAATTTGGGAAAAATTGGGTGAAAATATGGAAATTTGGAAAAAATGGGGGAAAAATGGGAAAAAATCCCGAATTTCTGGGGAAAAATATGGAAATTTCAGGGGAAAATTGGGAAAAAAAAATCTGATTTTTGGAGGGAAAATGGGAGAAAAAAATGGAAATTTCAGGGGGAAAAATTCAAAGTTTCTGGGAAAAAATCCTGAAATTTTGGGGGAAAGGGAAAAAAATTCCAAATTTCTGGGGGTAAATCCTGAAATTGGAGGGGAAATATCCTGAATTTTTGGGGAAAATTCAATTTTTTTGGGGGGGGAAAAACTCCTGAATTTCTGGGGGAAAAAAATTGGCAAAACTGGAATTTTTGGGAGAAAATCCTGAAATTTTGTAGAAATAGGGAAAAAATCCTGAATTTTTCTTTGGGAAAATTCCTGGAATTTGGGCCAGGGGGAGCCCTGGGGAGAAAAAAATCAAAGTTTGGGAAAATTTGGGGAAAATATGGAAATTTGGGAAAAATGGGGGAGAAAATCCTGAATTTCTGGGGGAAAAGATGAAAATTTCAGGGGATTTTTTGGGGGTAAAGTTGAGAATTTTGGGGGATAAAAATGGGGTGAAAATGGGGAATTTTGGGGGGTAAATTGGGGAATTTTGGCGTGAAAATGGGGAATTTTTTGGGGATAAATTTGGGATTTTTGAGGGGAAAATTGGGAATGTTGAGGTAAATTTGGGGTGAAAATTGCGATTTTTTTGGGAATGAAAATCGGGAAGAAAATTGGAGATTTGGGGGGTAAAATTGGAATTTTTGGGGGGATAAGTGGGAATTTGGGAGTGAAAAATTGGGGATTTTTAGGGGGTGAAAATTGAGAATTTTGGGGTAAAATTGGGGTGCAAAAGGGGAATTGTGGGGTGAAAAATTGGGGATTTCTGGGTAAAAATTGGGAATTTTTGGGGGCTGAAAACTGGGAATTTTGGGGTAAAATTGGGTGAAAATTGGGAATTTTGGGGTGAAAAATTGGGGATTTTTGGGGGTAAATTCGGGGGTGAAAATTGGGGATTTTTGAGGGCAGAAAATTGGGAATTTTGGGATATAATTGGGGGGTAAAATTGGAATTTTTGGGGTGATAATTGGGAATTTGGGGGTGGAAAATTGGGGATTTTTAGGGGGTGAAAATTGAGAATTTTGGGGTAAAATTGGGGATTTTTTGGGGGGGAATTTTGGGGTGAAAAATTGGGGATTTTTGTGGGTAAATTTGGGGTGAAAATTGGGAATTTTTGGGGGCTGAAAACTGGGAATTTTGGGGTAAAATTGGGGTGAAAAATTGGGAATTCTGGGGTAAAAATTGGGGTGAAAATTGGGAATTTTGGGGGTAAAATCGGAATTTTTTTGGGTGAAAATTGGGAATTTGGGGGTGAAAAATTGGGGATTTTTTGGGGGGTAAATTTGGGGTGAAAACTGGGGATTTTTGAGGCATAATTGGGATGCAAAAGGGGAATTTTGGGGTGAGAATTGGGAATTTAGGGGTGAAAATTGGGATTTTTGGGGGCTGAAAATTGGGATTTTTGGGGGGTAATTGGGCTGCAAAAGGGGAATTTGGGGGGTAAAATTGAAATATTTGGGGTGAAAAATGGGAATTTGGGGGTGAAAATAGGGAATTTTTGGGGGGATAAATTTGGGGGGAAATTGTGATTTTTTGGGGCTGAAAATTGGGGATTTTTGGGGGCTGAAAATTTGGGTGCAAAATTGTAATTTTGGGGGTGTGGGGTAAATTCGGGGTGAAAATTGGGAATTTTTGGGGGTGAAAATTGAGAATTTTTGGGTAAAATTGGGGTGCAAAAGGGGAATTTTGGGGGTGAAAAATGGGAATTTGAGGGTGAAAAATTGGGGATTTTTTGGGGGGTAAATTTGGGGTGAAAACTGGGAATTTTGGGGGGTAAATGGGGAATTTTGGGGTAAAATTGGGGTGAAAATTGGGATTTTGGGGTGAAAAATTGGGGATTTTTGGGGGCAAATTTGGGGTGAAAATTGGGAATTTTGGGGTAAAATTGGGGTGAATTTGGGGAATTTTGGGGTGAAATTTGGGAATTTGGGTGTGAAAAATTGGGGATTTTTGGGGGGGTAAATTTGGGGTGAAATTTGGGGATTTTGGGGGGTAAATGGGGAATTTTGGGGTAAATTTGGGGTGGAAATTGGGAATTTTGGGGTGAAAATGGGGACATTTTTGGGGATAAATTTGGGATTTTTGGGGGGATAAATTTGGGGATTTTTGGGGCAAAAATTGGGAATTTTGGAGGGTAAAATTGGGGAACAAAAGGGGAATTTTGGGGGTGAAAATTGGGAATTTGGGGTGACTCACCGCCGGCCCGGGCGGTCCCGCGGGGCCCTGGGAGCCTTTCAGGCCCTCCCCGCCCTGCAAAGGAAATTCGGGAATTCTGGGAAAATTTGGGAAAATTTTGGGAATTTATTGGGAGATTTTTGGGGAATATTTTTGAGGATTTTTTGGAGAATTTTTGGGAATATTTTGGGGACTTTTTTGAGGAATTTTTGGGGATTTTTTTTTTTTTTTGAGAGATTTTTGGGGAAATTTTGGGTGGATTTTTTAGGGAATTTTTCCAGAATTTTGGGAGGAATTTTTGGGAATTTTTTGGGGTAAATTTTTTTTGGATTTGGCTTTGGAAATTTGGGGGTTTTTTTCATTTTTTTGGAATTTTGGAGGAATTATTTTGGAATTTTTGAGGAATTTCTTGGACATTTATAAATATTTTTCATTGAAATTTTGGGGGATTTTCGGGAAAATTTTGGGGAATATTTTTAAAATTTTTGGAGGATTTGGGGAGGATTTTTGAGAATTTTTTGGGAATGTGCAGAGAATTTTTGGTGAATTCTTTGAGGATTTTTTGGAGGGGAATTTGGGAATTTTTTTTGGAATTTTGGGGATTTTTGGGGATTTTTGGGGGGATTTTTTTGGGATTTTTGGGGAATTTTTCCAGAAGTTTTGGGATAATTATTGGCAGAACTTTCGAGTTTTTTTTAGAATTTTTAGGAATTTTTGGGAATTTTGGGGATGATTTTTTTGAAGTTTTGGGAGAATTCTTTGAGCATTTTTTGGATTTTTCTTTGGAATTTTTGGAGGAAATTTTTGGGTGATTTTGGAGGAATTTTTAGGGGAGAATTTTGAGAAATATTTTTTGAATTTATGGGGGATTTTGGAGGGGTTTTTGGGAATTTTTTGGAATTTGGGGGGATTTTTGGGGGGAATTTTTGGGGGATTTTTGGGAACATTTGGGAATTTTTTTACAATTTTTGGGGAATCTTTTGAGTCTTTTTGAGGAATATTGGGGGGATTTTTTCTGAATATTTTGAGAAATATTTTAGGGATTTTTGGGGCATTTTTGGGGAATACTTTAGAGATTTTAAGGAATATTTTGAGGAAAATTTTAGGGATTTTGGGGGCATTTTTGGGGAATATTTGAGGGATTTTTGGCACTGGTTTTGGTACTTTTTTGGGGAATATTTTAGGGATTTTTGGGACTATTTTGAGAAATATTTAAGGTATTTTTGGGGCTTTTTTGGGGAATATTTGAGGGATTTTTGGGTTTTTTTTTGGGGAATATTTGAGGGATTTTTGGGACTATTTTGAGGGAAATTTGAGGGATTTTTGGGGCAATTTTGAGGAATATTTGAGGGATTTTGGGGAATATTTGAGGGATTTTTGGCACGGTTTTTGGGACTATTTTGAGGAATATTTGAGGGATTTTTGGGGACTATTTTAGGGAATATTTTAGGAATTTTTGGCACGGTTTTTGGGACTATTTTGAGGAATATTTTTGGGTTTTTTGGGGCTATTTTGGGGAATATTTTGGGGATTATTTTAGGGATTTTGAGGAATATTTTGTGGAATATTTGAGAGATTTTTGGGACTATTTTGAGGAATATTTTGTGGAATATTTGAGGGATTTTTGGGGGCATTTTCGAGGAATATTTTAGGGGTTTTTGGCACTGTTTTTGGGACTATTTTGAGGAATAATTTAGGGATTTTTGGGGGCTTTTTGGGGTATTTTTAGGGACTATTTTGAGGACTATTTTGGGGAATATTTTTAGGAGAACATTTTAGGGATTTTGAGGAATATTTGAGGGATTTTTGGGCAATATTTTAGGGATTTTTGGCACTGTTTTGGGGACTATTTTGAGGAATATTTGAGGGATTTTTGGGGCTTTTTTAGGGGAATATTTTAGGGATTTTTGGGAATATTTTGAGGAATATTTTGAGGCAGATTTTAGGGAATATTTTGAGGAACATTTTGGGGATTTTTGGGGCTGTTTTTGGGGCTGTTTTGGGTGTTTTTGGTGACTCACGGGGGGTGCCGGGCAGGCCCCTCTCCCCAGGGAAGCCCCGAAATCCGGGGGGTCCGTCCTTGCCGGGGGGGCCTGGGGGGCCCGGATCGCCCTGAAATGGGGGAAAAAAATCCAAATTTTGGGATTTGCCCAAAACCCCCCAACATTTACAAACGCCAGGAACACAAATTCCCCCCAAATTCCACAAATTTTCCCCTCATTCCTCCCCAAAATCCCCAAATTTTGTCCTGCAAAATTCCCCAAAATTGCCCCGAAAATCCCCAATTTTTGCCCCCAAAATTCCCATTTTTCCCCTAAAACTCCCCAAAATTCCCAAATTACCCCCAAAATCCCTCTCCCAACCCCTCCCAAAATGCCTCCAAAGTTCCCAAAAATTGCCCTGAAAATTCCTGATTTTTCTCCCCTAAAACTCCCTAAAATTCCTCCCAAATTCCCAAATTTTCTCCCTCCAATTCCCAAAGTATCCCCAAATATTCCCAAATTTCTTCCCCAAAATTTGCCCGTAATCCTCAATTTTCTCCCAAACCCCTCCCAAAATTCCCCCAAAATTGCCCCGAAAATTCCAAATTTCTGCCCCAAAATTCCCCCCAATCCCCCAAATTTCCTCCCCCCAATCCCCAAATTCCCAAAATTCCCCAAATTTCCCGATTTTCCCGCATTTCCCACCTTGTTCCCGTCCCCCTGCCCGGGGGGGCCCGGGGGGGCTGGGGTGGCCCCGATCCCCCAAGGGACCCGACTCCCCGAGGGACCCTGGAAATCCAACATTTGGGGATTTTAAATCCATTTTTCACGGAATTTTGTATTCTTTTTTTCAGAGTTTTTGTGGATTTTTTTCAGATTTTTTTCCAGATTTTTTCGGATTTTTTTCCATTTTTTTCAGATTTTTTTTGGATTTTTAACGGATTTTTTTCAGATTTTTAAAGCATTTTTTATTCCTGGGGGGATTTTTTGGGGGGGATTTTTTGGGGGGATTTTTTGTGGATTTTTAAATGATTTTTTTTCAGATTTTTTTTTGATTTTTTAAAGAATTTTTTCAGTTTTTTTCGGGATTTTTAAGGACTTTTTTACAGATTTTTTTCAGATTTTTAAAGGGTTTTTTTTCATATTATTTTCGGATTTTTTGGGGATTTTTTGCGGATTTTCTCAGAATTTTGAAAGGATTTTTTGCGGATTTTTAGGGGGATTTTTGAGGATTTTTTCAGATTTTTAAAGAATTTTTTCGGATTTTTTAAAAAAAAACTCAGTTTTTGGAGTCCCACTTAGGGTGGGGGTCCGAGTTTGAGGATTCCCAGTTTGGGGGTGTTTGATTTGGGGAGGGGTCCCAGTTTGAGGGAGGGATTCCAGTTTGGGGGGGGTCTGGTTTGGGGAGGGGGTCCCAGTTTGGGGGTCCCAGTTTGGGGGTCCCAGTTTGGGGGGTTCTGGTTTGGGGGGATGATCCCAGTTTGGGGAGGGGTCCCAATTTTGGGGGAGTCCCAGTTTGGGGGGGGGTCTGGTTTGGGGACAGGTCCCAGTTTAGGGGTGGGGGTCCCAGTTTGGGTAAAGGTTGCAGTTTGGGGGCGCCTCTTGGGGAGGGGTCCCAGTTTGGGGGTTCCCAGTTTGGGGGGTCCCATTTTAGGGAGGCTCCAGTTTTGGGAGCTGTCCCATTTTGAGGGGGTCCCGGTTTTTAGGGGGTTCCCTTTGTGGGGGTCCCATTTTGGGGGGTGGTCCCATTTTGGGGGGGCCCTGTCCCATTTGGGCTGTCCCATTTGGGGGGTCCCATTTTGGGGGGGGGGGCTGTCCCATTTGGGGTGTCCCGCGGGGGGATGGTTCCCATTTTGGCGCAGTCCATTATTTGGGGGGCGGGGGGGGTCCCGCGGGGGGAGGGTGTGTCCCCCTGGTTTTTGGGAGTGTCCCATTCCCGCGTGGGGGGGTGTCCCTATGTTTGTGGGGGGGGTGTCCTTATTTTGGGGGTGTCCCTATATTTAGGGGTGTCCTTCTTTTGGGCGTGTCCCTATTTTGGGGGGCCTGTCCCTATGTTTGGGGGTGTCCCTATTTTGGGGCTGTCCCTATTTTAGGGCTGTCCCTTTCCCATTGGGTTTGTCCCTATTTTTAGGGGTATCCCTATTTTGGGGGGCCGTCCCTATTTTTGGGGGTGTCCCTCTTTTTGGGGGTCTCTCTATTTTTGGGGAGCTGTCCCTATTTTTGGGGCTGTCCCTATTTTTGGGGGTCTCTATTTTTAGGGAGCTGTCCCTATGTTGGGGGGTGCCCCGATTTTGGGGAGGTTTCTCTGTTTTTGGGGGTGCCTTATTCCCATTGAGGGGGTCCCATTTTTTGGGGGTGTCCCTATTTCTGAGGGGGGTCCCTAATTTTGGGGGGTGCTGTCCCTCCCCCATTTGGGCTGTCCCTATTTTCGGGGTGCTCTCCCTATATTTGGGGTGTATCCCTATATTTGGGGGTGTCCATCCCTATTTTTGGGGCTGTCCATCCCTATTTTCAGGTGTCCATCCCTATATTTGGGGGTGCCCCTTTCCCGAAGGCCCTGTCCCTGTTTTTGGGGGTGCTGTCCCCATATTTGGGGGTGTGTCCCTGATGATGGGGGTGTCCTTATTTTTGGGGGTGCCATCCCTATATTTGGGGGTGTCCCTATTTTTTGGGGGTGCCCATCCCTATTTTTGGGGGGTGTATCCCCATATTTGGCGGGTGCCATCCCTATATTTGGGGGTGTCGCTATTTTTTTGGGGGGTATCCCTATATTCGGAGGTGTCCCTATTTTTTGGGGGGGGTATCCCTATTTTTTGGGGTGTCCCTTTCCCATTTGGGGTCTCCCTCTATTGGGGGCTCGGTCCCGTTTCCCGGGGGGCTCTCACGCGGGCAGGGGGGGGTGTCCCGAGTCTCTCCTGCCGCTCCCGGGGCTGATCCCGGGGTTGATCCTGGTGGTTCCCGGGTCTGTCCCGGTGGTTCCCGGTGTGTCCTGGCTCTGTCCCGGTGTTTCCCGGGGGTCCCGGCCCGGCCCCGCGGCCGCTGCGGGCGGAGGCGGCGTTGGCGGCGGGGCTGTGATGCAGCAGCGGCGGCGCGGGGGGGGCCCCTGAGGGACGGCGGCACCGGGGACACCCCGGGACCCCCCCGGGACCCCCCCGGGACCCCCCGGGGATGGGAGGGGGCGGGGCCAGCGCCGAGACCCCAAAAACGCCCCCCAAAATCCGCCCCCCCCCCGCGCGGCCGAGGGCGTCAGCCGGGCTCAGTCCACGCCCGCTAAAGGGAGGCCACGCCCATTGGGGGTTCAGGCCACGCCCCCCTGAACGCACCCGCAGCGGCTGCTGCAGAGGGTGGGGCCACGCCCACAGAGCGCGGGCCACGCCCACAACGCGGTTAGCCACGGCCACAACGCGGTTAGCCACGGCCACAACGCGGTTAGCCACGCCCACGACGCCGGGCTTAACCAGTAACGAATCGGCGGGCAGCAGCGGCCACGCCCACCATGCCAATGCCACGCCCCCTCTGTTAGGTCACGCCCCCTCGGCCCGCGGGGATTTGGGGGGGAAAATTTTGGGGTTTTTGGGGGATTTGGGGGAATTTGGGGAGCGTGAGGAGGGGTTGGGGAGGGACTGGGGGGGTTCTGGGCGGATTTGAGGTGGATTTGGGGAGTTTTGGGGTGGTGTCTGGGAGAGGTTTTGGGGATTATTTGGGTGCGTTTGGGGAGGTTTTGGGTGGATTTGAGGAGTTTTGGGGGGGATTTGGGGATGTTTTGGGTGGATAGGGAGATATTTTGGGAGGATTTGGGGATGTTTTGGATGAATTTAGGAAGGTTTGGGCAGATTTGGGGATATTTGGGTGGAATTGGGGATATTTTAGATGGATTTGGGGATATTTTGGACAGATTTGGGGATATTGGGGCGGATTTGGGCATATTGGGGCATATTTGGGGATATTTGGGTGGATTTGGGGACATTTTAGATGGTTTTGGGGATATTTGGGTGGATTTGGATGGATATTTAGATGGATTTGGGGATATTTTGGGTGCATTTGCGGGTGTTTTAGATGGATTTAGGGATATTTAGATAGATTTGGGGATATTTCGGTGGATTTGGGGATATTTCAGATGGATTGGGAATATTTGGGCGGATTTGGGGATATTTTGGGTGGGATTGGGGATATTTTTTGTGAGTTCCGGAGTATTTTGGGCATATTTGGGGATATTTTAGATGGATTTGGGGACATTTAGGGCAGATTTGTGGATATTTTGGTAAATTCGGGGCTGTTCGGGCGATGTGGGCGGGGCTTGACTCAGACCACGCCCCCGCCCCGCAACCAAAACAAGTCCGTGCCGCGCATGGCCACGCCCACTGCATAAACCCCGCCCCGTCCCTGCTCGGCCAATCCCCGCCCTCTCCCACCACACAAGCCCCGCCCCCTTTTGGCGGGCGATCCTCCTCCCTCCCTCACCCCGCCTCGCGCTCCCATTGGCCGTCTCTTCGCCCGCCTCGCTCTCCCATTGGCCGAATTCCACAGGGGCGGGCCCACCTCTCCCATCCCGCCCCGCCATTGGCCGCGGCGCGGGCGCTGCTTTCCGCGCGGCGGTTTGAAGGCGCGCGGGACAAGATGGCGGCGCCGCCGCCTCAGGCCGGTCCCTCAGCGCCCCCGGAGCCGCCCTCGCGGCCCTCGCGGCTGCCGGTGGGCCGGGCCCAGGACAAGCGGGCCCCGTCCGAGGGGCCGCCCGCGGCGCCTCCCCAGCAGGTGCGGAGCGCTCCCCGCGCGGGCCCGGCCCGGCCCGGCCCTGCCCGCGCCTGACGCCGTTTGTCCCCTGACAGAAACGATCGCGGACCGGGCTCGGACCGGGAGATGCCAAGGCCGCGCCCAAGGCCCCGCTCAGGGCCCCGCTGCGAACGCTGGGCCCAGCCGCGGCCGCGGGGAAGAACGGTACGGCGGAACCGGGGGGCAAAAGTGGAGAGCGGTGCCAATAAAGGGGGCTTGGGGGGATTTGAGGGGATTTTGGGGCTGAAAAAGGGGATTCGGGGACATTTGGGGCTATTAAAGGGGATTTGGGGGCATTGAGAGGGGCTCTGGGGCAGTTAAAGGGGATTTGGGAAGGTTTAAAGGGGATTTGGGGGATTTAATGGGAATTTGGGGGATTTAATGGGGGTCTGGGGGCATTTATTGGGGGCTCAGGGCAGGTAAAGGGGGCTTGGGGGTATTTAATGGGAGTCTGGGGGCATTTGGGGCAATTGAAGGGGGTTTGGGGGGGTTACAGGGGGCTTTGGGGCAGGTAAAGGGGAATTTAAGAGATTTAGTGTGGATTTGGGGCAGTTAAAGCGGATTTTGGGGCTTTAGAGGGGGCCTGGTGGGATTTGGGGCAACTGGAGGGGATTTGGGGGCAGTTCAAGGGGATTTGGGGGGATTTAACGGGGGTTTGGGGCAGTTCAAGGGGACTTGGGGGGATTTAATGGGGGTCTGGGGGAGTTAATGGGACTTTGGGGGGTTTAGAGGGGATTTGGGGGGATTTAGAGGCGTTCTGGGGTAATTTAAGGGGATTTGGGGGGATTTAATGGGGATTTGGGGCAGTTAATGGGGATTTGGGGAGGGTCAGTGTGACCTGGGGGTGTCAAGGGGATCAAACCCCCCCAATGTCCCCCCAATGTCCCCAGATGGCCCTCGCGAGGCGGCGTCGGTGGCGGCTGCTCCTCGGGCTGGTGAGACCTGAGACCCCTCCCCAGTGTCCCCAGGACCCCGCCCAGTGTCCCCAGGACCCCTCCCCAGTGTCCCCAACCCCCCCAATGTCCCCAATCCCTCCCCCCAATGCCCCCAGGACCCCTCCTCAATGTCCCCAACCCCCCCAATGTCCCCAACCCCTCCCCAGTGTCCCCAACCCCCCCCCCCCGTCCAGGTTTAGAGCAAGTTTGGGGAGGAATCCCCCCAAAGGAGCTCCGGTGGGAAAAGCAGATCCAATCGGCCCCTCCCCCCAACAGGTCCGGGAGGAAAAAATACCTCCTTGGAGAAAGGTGGAAAAAACCTGTTTATTAAACAATAAAACCAAAACAATATCAAAACAATGAGACACCTTGCCACTCTAAAAGAGATGACAAACTGAGAAAACTGTGGGTTGAAGCTCAGCTCACTCAGTCTCTGATCAGTCTCTCAGTGCTGGAATTGTCGCAGGCCAGGCCTGGCCCACTGGGCCACAGCTGCAGCTGCCGGTGCTCTCCTGGGTGTTCAGTCCAGAGCAGTTCCAAGAGGTCCAAAGAAAAGGGAAAAAAAAAAACAGTCCAGGGAACTTCTCTGCCTCAGCTAGCTAACACTAACTAAAAAGAAAAGGAAGAGCTCTCTGTCCCGCTGTCTGTCCGCAGACAACACAGTCAGGAGCAGGAATGTGGAGGAGTGAGTGCAGTGTCTGAAAACAAACTGCGCGCTTCTTCTCTCTCCCCCTTCACTCTCTGGAACACTCTTAAAGGTACAAAACTTATTATTATTCAACATAAACAGAATGAGAGGATTGGGGATAAAAGCATCATATAGTCAACCCAGGACACCCCCCAATGTCCTCAGTGTCCCCAGCCCCTCCTCAGTGTCCCCAGGGCCACCTCTCTCCTGTCCCCAGTGTCCCCAGGTCCCTCTCCCATGCCCCAGGATCCCCTCCTGGTGTCCCCTTTGGCACCCCCTCAATGTCCCCAGGGCCACCTCTCCCCAGTGTCCCCAAGCCCCTCCTGATGTCTCCAGTCCCTTTCCCAGTGTCCCCAGCACCTCACGGCTCCAATGTCCCCTCCAATGTCCCCAGGCCCTTTCCTGATGTCCCCAAAGCTCCCCTTTGATGTCCCCACCCCCCTTCTGATGTCCCCCGGACCCCATAGCCCCAAGTTCCTCTGGGTGTCCCCCTCCCCTCCAGATGTCCCCTCTCCCCTTCCCTTTGTCCCCACCCCCCCTCCCAATGTCCCCAAGCCCCTCCGGGTGTCCCCGCAATCCCCTCCGGGTGTCCCCAAGCCCCTCCCAATGTCCCCACTGCCCCGATGTCCCCAGCCCCCCTGTGTCCCCCCCAGGCCCAGCCTCGAGCACGGCGAGCTCCAAGGGTGCCTGTGCCCGATGTCCCCAATGTCCCCAACCCCTCGGGGTGTCCCCAGCCCTCTCTCAAATGTCCCCAGGCTCGGCCATGAGCATGGCAAGCTCCAAGGGCACCTGTCCCCAATGTCCCCGATGTCCCCTCGGGATGTCCCCAATTCCCCTTTGTCCCCTCCCAGGCTCTGTCACCAGCATGAGCTCCAAGGGTGCCTGTCCCTGATGTCCCCAATGTCCCCAAGCCCCTCTGGGTGTCCCCACTCCCCCTGTGTCCCTTTGTCCCTCCCAGGCTCTGTCATGAGCACGAGCTCCAAGGGTGCCTGTCCCCAATGTCCCCAATGTCCCCAACCCCTGTCAATGTCCCCAGGCTCGGTCCCTAGCACGAGCTCCAAGGGCGCCTCCAAGCGGCCGCCGTGGGACCTGCGGGGGCAGCTCGGGGACCTGCGGGAGGCGCTGGGCCAGGCCGAGGAGCAGCTGCAGGGGCTGGACAGCGAGAAACGGGAGCTGGAGAGCGGCAACCGGCAGCTGAGGGAGCGGCTGGAGCGGCTGGAGCGGCTGCAGAGGGAGCTGGGCGAGAGGGAGAGCAGAGAGAGCAGCCTGTGCACCCAGATCAGGTGAGAAATGGGGAAAAATCCACCAAAAACCGCCCCTAAATCCATCAAAACCTGCCCCAAACCCACCCACATCCCCCTGCAGAGGGAGCTGGGCGAGAGGGAGAGCAGAGAGAGCAGCCTGTGCACCTGGGTCGGGTGAGAAACGGGGAAAAATGCACCAAAAACTGCACCTAAATCCATCAAAAACTGCACCTAATCCATCCCCATCCCCTGCTGAGGGAGCTGGGTGAGAGGGAGAGCAGAGAGAGCAGTCTGTGCACCCGCGTCGGGTGAGAAACGGGGAAAAATGCACCAAAAACTGCCCCTAAATCTGCTTAAACCTGCACCAAATCCATCAAAAACTGCACCTAAATCTGCTTAAACCTGCCCCAAATCTGCTTAAACCTGCCCCAAATCCATCTAAACTGCCCCAAATCCATCAAAACCTGCCCCAAATCCATCCACATCCCCTGCTGAGGGAGCTGGGCGAGAGGGAGAGCAGAGAGAGCAGCCTGTGCACCTGGGTCGGGTGAGAAACGGGGAAAAATGCACCAAAAACTGCACCTAAATCCATCAAAAACTGCACCTAATCCATCCCCATCCCCTGCTGAGGGAGCTGGGTGAGAGGGAGAGCAGAGAGAGCAGTCTGTGCACCCGCGTCGGGTGAGAAACGGGGAAAAATGCACCAAAAACTGCCCCTAAATCTGCTTAAACCTGCACCAAATCCATCAAAAACTGCACCTAAATCTGCTTAAACCTGCCCCAAATCCATCAAAACCTGCCCCAAATCCATCCACATCCCCTGCTGAGGGAGCTGGGCGAGAGGGAGAGCAGCCTGTGCACCCGGGTCGGGTGAGAAACGGGGAAAAATGTACCCAAATCTGCTTAAAATCCACTTAAAACTACTTTAAGTCCATCCAAACTGCCCCAAAATCCTGAAAAACCTGACCAAAATCCATCAAACTGCCCCAAACCCACCCACATCCCCCTGCTGAGGGAGCTGGGAGAGAGCAGAGCAGCCTGTGCACCCGGGTTGGGTGAGAAACGGGGAAAATGTACCTAAATCCTCTTAAAATCCACTGAAACCTGCCCCAAACCCATCGAAACTGCCCCAAATCCATCAAAACCTGACCAAAATCCATTCAAACCCGACCAAGATCCATCAAAACTTCTCAAAAATCCATCCAAATGGCCCCAAAATCCACCAAAACCTGGGAAAAATCCATCCAAATTGCCCCAAAAGCCACCAAAAACTGCACCTAAATCCACAAAAACTGCCCCAAATCCATCAAAAACTGCCCCAAATCCATCAAAAACTTACCCCAAAATCCACCAAAAGCTGCCCGAAAGGGTTCTGAGGGAATTTTGGGGATCTTGAGGGAGTTAAAATTCCATAAATTCCTCCTAAACCCCTGAAGTTTCCCATAATTCTCTCAGAATCCTCCTGAAAATCCCTCAAAACCCCTCAAAACCCCTCACAATCCCCAAAATTCCCTCAGAACCCTTCTGAAAATCCTTGATATTATCATGAATCCCCTCAAAACCCCTGAAGATCCTCAAAATTCCTTCAGACCCTTCCAAAAATCCCTGATATTTGCCTGAATCCCCTCATTACCGTTCACAACCCCCAAAATTCCCTCAGAACCCTTCTGTAAATCCATGAAATTTGCCTGAATTGCTCCAAAACGCCTCAAGATCCCCAAAATTCCCTCAGAACCCTTCAGGAAATCCCTGAAAATCCCTCAGATCCCCTCACGATCTGTAAAACTCCCTCAGAACCCTCCTGGACATTGCTCAAAATCCCCGAATTACCCCAAAACTCCTCAAGAAACTCACCCAAAACACCTCAAACTCCTCTAAAATCCGGGATTCTCCAGTTTTATGGGATTATTGTTTCCGTGGAGCTGGAGGTGTCTCAGTGCCCTGAGGAGCTGCAGCAGAGCCGGGGCTCAAACTCCCTCAAGATCCCCAAAATTCCCTCAGAACCCTTTGGAAAATTCCCCAAATCCCCTCAAGAAACTCACCCAAAACACTCCCAAATTCCCTGAAATCTGGGATTCCTTGATTTTCTGGGATTATCATTTCTTTGGAGCAGCTCCCTGGAGCTGGAGGTGTCTCAGTGCCGTAAGGAGCTGCAGCAGATCCGGGGCCGGGTGGAGGCCCTGGAGGCCGAGGAGCAGCAGCTGCAGGCGCAGGAGCAGCAGTGGCGGCAGGAGAGGGACAAGGCCCTGGGCCGGGCACAGGAGCTGGCGGAGCAGCTGGAGAACGCCATGGTAGGGCCTGGAATTCCTGAGAAATCCCTGAAAAATGGGAATTTGGAGCTGTTTTGGTGCTCTCTGATCGGGGATCCATTGTGGGGGGTGGTAAAAAATGGCGGGGAGCTGTGAGGGGAAAATCCACCAGGGGGCGCCAAAAAGGGCGGGAAAATGAGGGGTTGGCACCAATTTGGGCTTTTTTACACCAAAATCACTCTGAAAGTGCCTTGTAAAATGGGAATTTTCACCAATCCAGCTCCTTGTGTCCCCAAAATCCCTCAAGGTTTCCTGAAAATGTGCAAAAACCTGGGATTTTGGAGCTGTTTTGTTGCTCTCTGGTCTGAGATCCTCTGGGCAGAAAAATGGCGGGGAGCTGTGAGGGGAAAATCCGCCAGGGATGCCAAAAAGGGCGGGAAAATGAGGGGTTGGCAACAATTTGCGATTTTTTGGCACCAAAATCGCTCTGAAAATGCCTTGAAATGTGGGAAAATGGGATTTTTTTTACCAATCCGGCTACTTCTGTCTCCAAAATCCCTCAAAGGTTCTTGAAAATGTGCAAAAACTTGGGATTTTGGAGCTGTTTTGTTGCTCTCTGGCCTGAAATCTGCCAGGGGCACTAAAAAAAGGCGGGGAAATGAGGGGTTTGTGCCAGTTCCGGCTTTCTTGGCGTCAAAATCCTTCAGGGGAACCTCAAAACTTGTTAAAAATGGAAATTTTCACCATTTCAGCTGCTTTTGCACCCAAAATCCCTCAGGGAGTGCTTCAGAATCCACAAAAACTCAGGAATTTGGAGATGTTTTGTTGCTCTGAGGGGCCAGAAAAATGCAGGAAAATGTGGGATTTACGCCAATTTTGGCTTTCTTGGTGTGGGAGTCCCCCAGGGAGTGCCTCAAAATTTGAGAAAAATCAGAATTTTCACCAATTCAGCTGCTTTTGCACTCAGAATCCCTCAGGGGATGCTTCAAAATGCACAAAAACCCAGGAATTTGGAGCCATTTTGTTGCTCTAGAGGCCCCAGAAAACAGCAGGAAAATGAGGGTTTGTGGCAATTCCGGCTTTTTCGTGTCAAAAATTCTTCAGAAGACTCCTCACAATGTGGTAAAAATGTGAATTTTCACCAATTCAGCTGCTTTTGCTACGAAAATCCTTCAGGGTGCTTCAAAGTTATTGAAAAACTGGGATTTTCGAGCTGTACAGTCACTGTCCAGGCTGAAGGCCACCTGAAGTGCCTGAAAAAGTTGGAAAAATGAGGGGTTTGTGGCAATTCTGGATTATTTGGAGTCAAAATTTCTCAGAAAGTGCCTAAAAATATGGGGAAATTGTGAAAAATGGGAATTTTCGACAACTCAACTGATTTTGCACCCAAAATCCCTCAGGGTGTTCAAAATGTGGGAGGAAAAAAAATGGGAATTTGAATCATTTTTGCTGAGTTTCAACTTGAAATCTGCGACAAAAAAAGGCTGGAAAATGAGGGCTTTGCGTGGATTGTGGTGAAACCCCTCAGAAATTACCTCAAAATATGGGAATTTTAACCTCAAATTCCTTGGAGAATGCCAGAAAATCTGCAAAACATGAGGGAAATTAGGGTTTTATTGCAAGTTTCTCTCTCCTGAGCAGCTGAAAAGGCTCAGAAGTGAGGGGGCAATGTGGGTGCAAAATGTTGGGGGGAAAAAAAAGGGAATTTGAATCATTTTTGCTGCGTTTCAACTCGGAATCCGCTAGGGGGCGCCAGGAAAAAAGGCGGGAAAATGAGGGGTTGTGGCGAAACCCCTCAGAAAACGCCTCAAAACGTGGAAATTTTAACCCCAAATTCCTTGGAGAATGTCAGAAAACCTGTAAAATATGAGGAAAACCGGGATTTTTTGCACGTTTCTCTAGTGAGCAGCTGAGAATGCTCAAAAGTGAGTGGGGAATTGGGGATTTTGAGGGTTTTTTTGCAGAAGGCTCAGAAGTGAGTGGCAATAAGGGAATTTTCAGGTTTTTTTGCAGAAGGCCCAGCAGCGAGTGGGAATAAGGGAGTTTTCAGGTTTTTTGCCAAAGGCTCAGAAGTGATGGGTGAATTGGGAATTTTCAAGTTTTTTTGCAGAAGGCCCAGCAGCGAGCAGCCATAAGGGAATTTTCAGGGTTTTTTTGCAGAAGGCCCATCAGTGCGTGTCCATTAGTGAATTTTCAGGTATTTTGCAGAAGGCCCAGCATCGCCCTGCCATTAGTGAATTTTCAGGTGTTTTTGCCAAAGGCCCAGCATCCTGTGTCCATCAGTGAATTTTCAGATTTTTGCAGAAGGCCCAGCAGTGCGTGCCCCTCAGTGAATGTTCAGGTTTCCCTCCCCAGGCGCAGCTGCAGCAGACGCAGCAGCAGCTGCAGGAGCAGCTGGAGGCGATGACGGCGCTGCGCGAGCTCGAGGCCTCGCAGCGGGCCACGCTGGTGGAGTACGAGGAGCGCATCCACCTGCTGGAGATGGAGATGCACACCGACATCCAGGAGCTCCGGGTACGGCGCCGGGGGTGGCTCAGGGGAACGGCTGCGTGTTCTGTGGGGGAGGTACTGAGGGGGGAACCGGGGGCTGGCAGGGTTCGAGCAGGGAAATATCTGTGGGCTGTGTGAGGGGAGACACCCAGGTGCTGAGGGGGGAGGCGCCCTGGACCAGGCCCAATGAATAAATCACTTTTTTGGGGGGGTTTTCCTGTGTGTTCTGTGTGAGGGGAGATGATGGGACTGCTCCCAAGGGCTGAATCCTGATTTTGTGGGGTTTTGTCAGGGAAATGTCTGTGTGTTCTGTGTGAGGGGAGACCCCTGGGTGCTGAGGGGAGAGAGCCACAGAACCAGACCCAATGACTAAATCATGATTTTTAGGGTTTTTCCAGGGGAATATCTGTGTGTTTTGTTTGAGGGGACCAGGCCCAATGACTAAATCACATTTATCCCAAAAATATCCC
This sequence comes from Zonotrichia albicollis, assembly GCF_047830755.1. NCBI lineage: Eukaryota > Metazoa > Chordata > Aves > Passeriformes > Passerellidae > Zonotrichia > Zonotrichia albicollis. Next base: position 402,379 of record NW_027428465.1, on the reverse strand, counting down.
AAAAATATCCCAAAATCCCACCTGGATCCCGAAATCCCCAAAATTTCACCCAAATCCGGCTCCATTTCCCCCAAATCCCAGCCCTAAATCCAACCCCAAATCCCACCCGGAGGTGTTCAAGGAGATCCAGCTCCTGGTGCAGGTGGGAGCATCCCAAAAATCCCCAAAAATCCCAAAATTCCACCTAAATCCAACCCCAAATCCCACCCAGAGATCCTCAAGGAGATCCAGGTCCTGGTGCAGGTGGGGGCATCCCAAAAATTCCCAAAAAATCCCCAAAAATCTGCACGTGGATCCCAAAAACCCCAAAATCACACCTGGATCCCAAAAACCCCAAAATCCCACCCGGATCCCAAAATCCCACCCAAATCGTGCTCCATTTCCCACAAATCCAACCCCAAATCCAACCCAGAAATCTTCTAGGAAATCCCACTCGTGCAGGTGGGTGCCCCAAAAACTCCCAAAAACCCCAAAATTCCACCCAAATCCAGCCCCAAATCCCTCCCAGAGATCTTCAGGGAGATCCAGCTGCTCGTGCAGGTGAATGGCCCAAAAACCCCCAAAATATCCCAAAAAATCTGCATGTGGAGCACAAAAAACCCAAAATCCCACCTGGATCCCAAAATCCCCAAAATTCCGCCCAAATCCAGCTCCATTTCCCACAAATCCCATCCAGAGATCATCCAGGAGATCCAGCTCCTGGTCCAGGTGGGAGCATCCCAAAAATGCCAAAATATCCCAAAAAACCCCAAAAAACCTCAAAATCCCACCTGGATCCCGAAATCCCCAAAATTCCACCCAAATCCGGCTCCATTTCCCACAAATCCAGCCCCAAATCCCACCCAGAGATCTTCGGGGAGATCCAGCTGCTCGTGCAGGTGGGAGCATCCAAAAAATCCCAAAATATCCCAAAATATCCCAAAAAACCCCAAAATCCCACCTGGATCTCAAAATCCCCAAAATCCTGCCCAAATCCGGCTCCATTTCCCACAAATCCAACCCCAAAATTCCACCCAAATCCAACCCAGAGATCTTTGAGAAGATCCAGCTGCTTGTGCAGGTGAATGGCCCAAAAATCCCAAAAAATCCAAAAAACCCCAAAATCCCACCTGGATCCTGAAATTCCCAAAATTCCACCCAAATCCGGCTCCATTTTCCCCAAATCTAGCCCCAAATCCCACCCAGAGATCCTCAGGGAGATCCAGCTCCTTATCCAGGTGGGTGCCCCAAAAATCCCAAAATATCCCAAAATTCCACCCAAATCCCAGCCCCAAATCCCACCCAGAGATCTTCAGAGAGATCCAGCTCCTCGTGCAGGTGGGAGCATCCCAAAAATCCCCAAAAATCCCAAAAAATCCCAAAAAATCTGCATTTGGAGCCAAAAACCCCAAAATCCCACCTGGATCCCAAAATCCCCAAAATTCCACCCGAATCTGTCTCCATTCCCATCCAAACCCAACCCAAATCCCACCCGGAGCCTCCCAGCAGGATCTTCAGGGAGATCCATTCCAAATTCCCCTGAGCATTCCAAATACAACAAAAAATCCCAAATTCCCTGAGCGTTCCCAAATCCCTCTGAGTGTTCCCAAATTTGTGGGGAAAAGTCGGGGATTTGAGGAGGAAAAAAGGGAATTTTGGGGGTAAAAAGGAAATTCTGGGGAAAAGGGGAATTTTTTGGGGGGAAATGGGAATTTTTGGGGCAAAAGGGGGAATTTTTAGGGGAAGAAAAGGAGAAATTTGGGGTAAAAGGAGGAATTTTAGGGGGAAAAATGGGGAATTTTTTGGGGAAAAAAGGAATATTTGGGGATAAGGGATTTTTTGGGTAAAAGAAGGGAATTTTGGGGTAAAAAAAGGGGATTTTTGGGTTAAAAAAGGGAATTTTGGGGTCTCACCTGGGTGCCGGGGGTCCCTTGGTGCCCGGGGGGTCCCGGCTCTCCTTGGGGACCCTGAGGGGAAAAATCCAAATTTTGGGGACTCCCAAAAATCCTCCAAAACCCCCCCAAAAAACGGCCCCGAGGTCCCCCCAAAATGCCCCAAATTCAGCCCAAAATCCCCTCAAAATTGCCCAAAAACCTCCCCCTAAAATGCCCCAAATTCAGCCCAAAATCCCCAAAATGCCCCAAATTTCCCCAATTCCTCCCCAAAATCTTTGCAAAAATCCCTCCAAAATCCTCCAAAAAAATCTCCAAAATCCTCCAAAAATCCTCCCCAAATTCCAAAAAAAAAATCTCCAAAATCCTCCCAAAATCCCCTCAAAATTCCCCCAAAATCCCCCGAAAAAATCTCCAAAATCCTCAAAAAAAATCTCCAAAATCCTCCAAAATCCCCTCAAAATTCCCCAAATTCAACCCAAAAATTGCCCCAAATCCCCCAAAATTTCCTCCAAAATTGCCCCAAAATTCTCCTCCAAAAATCACCAAAAACGCCCAAAAATCCCCCCCAAACCCCTCCCAAAAATTCACTGTGAGAGGCCCAAAATCTTCCCAAAATTCCCCAAATTCAGCCCAAAATCCACCCCAAAAATGCTCCCAAAAAGCTCCCCAAAAATTCCCCAAATCCTCCCAAAAACTGCCTCAAATTCCCTCCAAAATTTCCTCCCAAATTCCCAAAATCTTCTCCCAAAAAATCCCAAAATTCTCCCAAAAAATCCCCAAAATTCTCCCAAAAATCCTTCCTAAAACTCCCAAATATTCCTCAAATTCCCTTTTCCCCCTCCCCAAAATTCCAATTTTTCCCCAAAATAATCCCAATTTACCCCAAAAAAATCCCAATTTTCCCCCAAAATAATCCCAATTTACCCCCAAATAATCCCAATTTTTCCCCCAAATAATCCCAATTTTCCCCAAAATAATCCCAATTTTTCCATTTTTTACCCAAAATTCCCATTTTTTTCCCCAAATTCCCCAATTTACCCCATTTTTATCCCAAATTTCCCCCTTTTTACTCCAAATTTCCCAATTTTTCCCCAAAATTCCCCAATTTTTACCCAAAATTCCAGTTTTCTTCCCAAATTCCTAATTTTTTTACCCAAAATTCCCCAATTTTCCCCCAAATTTTCCCCAAAATTCCCCCCAAAAAATCCCATTTTTTACCCTGAAATTTCCAGGTTTTACCCCAAAACTCCCTTTTTTCCCCTGATATTCCCCAATTTTTTCCCTGAAATTCCCGGATTTTTACCCCAAAATTCCCTTTTTTTCCTCAAATTCCCTTTTCCCTCCCAAAATTTCCCATTTTCCCCCCAAATTCCCCATTTTTTACCCAAAATTCCCCATTTTCCCCCGAATTTTCCACCTAAACTTCCCATTTCTCCCCCAAAATTTCTCCTTTTACCCCAAAATTCCCCCCAAAAAATCCCAGTTTTTACCCTAAAATTTCCAGTTTTTACCCCAAAATTCCTCCCAAAAAATCCCATTTTTATTTCCAGGTTTTACCCCAAAATTCCCTTTTTTCCCCTGATATTCCCCAATTTTTGCCCTGAAATTCCCGGATTTTTACCCAAAATTCCCATATTTTTTCCCCAAATTCCCCAATTTTTACCCCAAAATTCCCATTTTTTTACCCAAAATTCCCTTTTTCCCCAAAATTCCCATTTTTACCCCAAAATTCCCCAATTTTTTCCCCAAATTCCCATTTTTTCCCAAATTTCTCATTTTTTCCCAATAATTCCCATTTTTCTCCCCAAATTCCCCAATTTTTACCCCAAAATTCCCCATTTTTTATCCAAAATTCCCCAATTTTTACCCAAAATTCCCATTTTTCTCCCAAAATTTCCCATTTTTTTCCCCAAATTCCCTTTTTTCTCCCCAAAATTCCCATTTTTAACCCAAAATTCCCTCTCTTTTTCCCCAAAATTCCCCTTTTTTTCCCAAATTTCCCAATTTTTCCCATTTTCCCCCCAATTCTCCCCAGGCTCCCTTTGGGTCCCTCGAACGCCCTGAGGGGGAATTGGGGCAAAAAATGGGAAAATTGGGCAAAAAACCAAAAAATTGGGAATTTGGGGGGAAAATGTTTAAAAAGGGAAATTTGGGGGAAATTGGGGAAAATTGAGGGAAAAAAGGGAATTTTGGGGGGAATTTTGAGGAAAATTTGGGGAATTTGGGATAAATTTGGGGGGAAATTTTTGGGGATATTTTGGGGAAAATTTGGGTGGAAATTTGGGAAAATTCTGGGGAAATTTTAGGGGGAATTTTTGGGGGAAAGTTGGAGAAATTCTGGGGAAATTTGGGGAATATTTAGGGATATTTTGGGGGGAAATTTAGGGATATTTTGGGGAAAATTTGGGGAAATTTGGGAAATATTTAGGGAAATTTGGGGGGATATTTTAGGGGAAAATTTGGGGTAATTTGGGGAAAATTTGGGGAATATTTTGGGATATTTTGGGTGGAAATTCTGGGGATATTTTGGGGGCAATTTGAGGAAAATTTGGGTGGAAATTTGGGGAAAATCTGGGGATATTTTGGGGGAATTTGGGGAAAATTTAGGGATATTTTGGGTGGAAATTCTGGGGATATTTTGGGGGAAATTTGAGAAAAAATTGGGTGGAAATTTGGGGAAATTCTGGGAATATTTTGGGGGAAATTTGGGGAATATTTAGGGATATTTTGGGGGCAAATTCTGGGGATATTTTGGGGAAAATTCGGGGTAATTTGGGGAAAATTTCAGGATATTTTGGGTGGAAATTCAGGGGATATTTTGGGAGAAATTTGGGGAGAATTTAGAGATATTTTGGGTGGAAATTCAGGGGATATTTTGGGGGAATTTGAGAAAAATTTGGGGAAATTCTGGGGATATTTTGGGGAAAATTCGGGGTAATTTGGGGAATATTTTGGGGGAAATTTGAGAAAAAGAAGAAGAATGTAAACAATTGTTATCAGCTGTTGTGAAATGTAGCAGGTGTCCCTGTGATTGGCTCATCTTCCTTGTGTACCATTAAAGGCCAATCACAGGAGCAGCTCAGGGACAGATTCCCTGGGCAAAGAACTTTGTTATTCATTCTTTCTATTCTATTCTTGGCATAGCTGCTCTCTGCAACCTCTCGTCTTATTCTTTTTAGTATAGTTATAATGTATGATATATCTTATCTCAATAAATCAGCCTTCTGATCAAGAAACAAGATTCTCGTCCTTCTCTCACCCCAGTGACCGTCTAAGGCCGCTGTAATATTTGAGGATTTTGGTAATTTGGGAATTGGGAATTTGGGATTTTTAGGATTTGAGGATTTTGGTAATTTGGGAATTGGGAATTTGGGATTTTTAGGATTTTGGGATTTTTGGTAATTTGGGATTTTTGTCGAGTTGAGATTCGGGATTTTTAGGATTTGGGGAATTTGGGAATTGGGAATTTTGGATTGTTGGAAATTTGGGATTTTTGGAAATTTGGATTTTTGGAGAGTTCAGATTTGGGGAATTTGAGACTTTGGGGTTTTGGGATTTGGGAATTTGGGGTTTTTAGGATTTTGGGATTTTTGGAAATGTGGGATTTTTGTCGAGTTCAGATTTGGGACTTTTAGGATTTGGGGAATTTGGGACTTTGGGGATTTTGAATTTGGGATTTTGGAATTTTTGGATTTGGGACTTTTGGGAATTTGAGGGAATTTTGGATTTGGAAATTTGGGATTTTGGGACTCGAATTTTGAGGAATTCTTTGGGACTTGGGACGAGAATTTTTAGGGATTTGGAATTTGGGATTTTTGGGAATTTTGGGACTGGAATTTTGAGGAATTTTGGATTTTTGGATTTGGGATTTTGGGGGGATTTTTGGGATTTTGGGTCTTGGGAATTTGGGATTGGAATTTTTAGGATTTTGGGGTTTTGGAGATTTGGGATTTTTGGAAATTGGGGAATTTTGGATTTGGAAATTTGGGATTTGGGGACTGGAATTTTTTGGAAACTTGGGATTTTTAGGATTTGGGGAATTTGGGATTTTTGGGAATTTGAGATTTTTGCTAATTTGGGATTTCCAGGCTTTCGGGTTTTGGAAATTTGGGATTTTTATGATTTGGGATTTTTGGTAATTTGGGATCTTCAGGCTTTCAGGTTTTGTGAATTTGGGATTTTTAGGATTTGAGGATTTTGGTAATTTGGGAATTGGGAATTTGGGATTTTTAGGATTTGGGATTTTTGGAAATTTGGGATTTTTGTCGAGTTCAGATTTGGGACTTTTAGGATTTGGGGAATTTGGAACTTTGGGATTTGGGATTTTTAGGATTTGGGAAATTTGGGACCTGAGAAATTTTGATTTTGCGAATTTGGGATTTTTTGAAATTTGGGGATTTTGGATTTGAGTTTTTTTGATTTTTGGATATTTGGGAATTGTAAATTGGAATTTTTTGGGAATTTCAGATTTGGGATTTTGGGAATTTTGGGATGGGAATTTTTAGGAATTTTCAATTTTTGGGATTTTAGGGGATTTTTACGGGTTTGGGAATTTTGAGGAATTTGGGGTTTGGAATTTGGGATTCATCTGGATTTTCAAATTTTTGGGATTTTAAGAGTGGAATTTTTAGGATTTTTTTGGAATTTGGGATTATTTTGGGAATTTTTTTTGATTTTTGGATTTTTGGAAATTTGGGATTTTTGTCCAGTTCAGATTTGGGATTTTTAGGATTTGGGAAATTTGGGATTTTCAGCATTTCGGGATTTGGGGAATCCAGAATTGGAACTTTGGGATTTTGATTTGTTGGGAATTTAGGATTGGAATTTTTTGGGGATTTTTGGCTTTTTTTTATTTTTTAGGAACTTTGGATTTTTTTGTAATTTTATCTTTTCGATTTGGGGATTTTTGGGAGTGGAATTTTCAGGAGTTTGGAATATTTGGGAATTTTTCTTCATTCAGATTTGGGATTTTTGGGGATTTGGGATTTTTTGGAATCTGAAATTTGGGATTTCAGATATTGGGGATGTTGGCATTTTGGGATTTTTGGTAATTTGGGATTTTTAGGATTTTGGGATTTTTGGAAATTTGGGATTTTTGTTGAGTTCAGATTTGGGATTTTTAGGATTTTGGGAATTTGGGATTTTTATGATTTAGGGAATTGGGAATTTGGGATTTTTAGGACTTTGGGATTTTTGGGACTTTGGAACTTTGGGAATTGGGAATTTGGGATTTTTAGGATTTTGGGTTTTTGGTGATTTGGGATTTTTATGATTTTGGGAATTTGGGATTTTTAGGATTTTGGGATTTTTGGAAATTTGGGATTTTGAGTTCAGATTTGGGATTTTTAGGGTTTGGGGAATTTGGGACTTTGGGGTTTTGGGGAATTTGGGATTTTTATGATTTAGGGAATTGGGAATTTGGGATTTTTAGGATTTGGGGATTTTGGGACTTTGGGATTTGGGAATTTGGGATTTTTATGATTTGGGATTTTTGGTCATTTGGGATTTTTATGATTTAGGGAATTTGAAATTTGGGATTTTTAGGATTTAGGATTTTTGGTAACTTGGGATTTTTATGATTTGGGAATTTTTGTTGAGTTCAGATTTGGGATTTTTAGGATTTTGGGAATTTGGGATTTTTGGGATTTAGGGAATTGGGGATTGCGGATTTTTGTTAATTTGGGATTTTGATGATTTTGCTGATTTTTGGGATTTCCTCTCCCCCCCAGGCTCTCCCCGTTTCCCCGCTCAGGTTTTCGGCCGCGACCGAAGGTTCTGGAGGCGCCTCCTGAGCGCGGCTGGCGACCGCAGAGATCCTCGGCTGGAAATGAGGGGAAAAAACCAAAAATATATGCAGGAAAATCCCAAGAAATCCAGGAAAAAAGCCCCAAAAATCCAGGAAAAAATGCCAAAAAACTGCAGGGAAAAATCCCAAAAATCTGGGGAAAAACTGGGGGAAAATCCCAAAAAAATCCAGGAAAATAGCTTCAAAAATCCAGGAAAAAAAATCTCAAAAAGCTACAGGGAAAAACCTCAAAAACTGTGGGAAAAATCCCCAAAAAAATTGAGGGAAAATCCCCAAAAAAGTCCAGTAAAATAGCTTCGAAAATCCAGGAGAAAATGCCAAAAACCTGCAGGGAAAAACCTCAAAAAACTGTGGGAGAAATCCCAAAAAAATCCAGGAAAAAAGCCCCAAAAATCCAGAAAAATTCCCAAAAAACTGCAGGGAAAAATCTCAAAAATCTGGGGAAAAATCCCAAAAATCTGGGGGAAAAATCCAGGAAAAAAGCCCCAAAAATCCAGGAAAAAATGCCAAAAAACTGCAGGGAAAAATCTCAAAAATTGTGGGAAAAACTGGGAGAAAATCCCCAAAAAGTCCAGGAGAAAAAGCCCCAAAAATCCAGGAAAAAATCCCAAAAACTCCAAAAATTTCAGTTCCGGAGGCGCCTCCTGAGCGTGGAGTTCCGGAGCCTCGCCCGGCTGGCGACAGCAGAGACCCTCGGCTGGAAATGAGGGGAAAAAACCAAAATGTGCAGGAAAATCCCAAAAAAGTCCAGGAGAAAAAGCCCCAAAAATCCTGGGAAAATGCCAAAAAACTGCAGGGAAAAACCAGGAAAAACCTCAAAAATTGTGGGAAAAATCCCCCAAAAATCTGGGGAAAAACCCCAAAAAAATCCAGGAAAAAAGCCCCCAAAATCCAGGAAAAAATGCCAAAAAATTGCAGGAAAAATCTCAAAATCTGTGGAAAAAATCCCAAAAATCTGGTGGAAAAATCCAGGAAAAAAGCCCCAAAAATCCGGAAAAAATGCCAAAAAACTGCAGGGAAAAACGTCAAAAACTGTGGGAAAAATCCAAAAAAATCTGGGGAAAAACTTCAAAAAACCCAGGAAAAAAAACCCCCAAAAATCCAGGAAAAAATGCCAAAAAACTGTGGGAAAAATCCCAAAAATCTGAGGAAAAACTGGGGGAAAATCCCCAAAAAAATCCAGGAAAAAAGCCCCAAAAACCCGGAAAAAAATTGCTAAAAAACTGCAGGGAAAAATCCCAAAAATCTGGGGAAAAAAATCCCAAAAATCTGGGGGAAAATCCCAAAAAATAATTGGGGGAAAAACCCCAAAAAAGTTCAGGAATTTGTGCGAGAACAGCACAACATCCACACAGAAATTTGAATTTTTATTCTGATTTTTTTTTTATTTTATTGGGATTTTTTCTGGATTTTATTGGGATTTGATCCAATAAAGAAATGGGGAAAAATTTGTTTTATTTGGATTTTTTTCTGAATTTTATTGGGATTTAATTTGGAATTTTGGGGAATTTTTTTCTGGAATTTATGAGGATTTTATGGGGAATTTTATTTTGCTTTATCTGGAATTTATTTTTATATTTTCCAGGATTTTATAGAGGTTTTGTCAGGGTTTTATTGGCATTTAATTGAGATTTTTTTATGAATTTTTGGGAGATTTTATGAAAATTTAATCTGGATTTTATTGGGATTTTATTGAAATTTTTTGGGGAATTTTATGAAATTTTGGTTTTGACTTTATTCTGATTTTTTCTGGATTTTATTGGAATTTGATCCAATAAAGAAATGGAGAAAAATTTGTTTTATTTGGATTTTTTCTGGATTTTATTGGGATTTAATTCGGAAATTTGGCGTTTTTTACTGGGATTTTTTTTTAATTTATGAGGATTTTATGGGGAATTTTATTTTACTTTATCAGGAATTTATTTTGATTTTTTCCAGGATATATAGAGGTTTTGTCAGGGTTTTATTGGGATTTTATTGAGATTTTTTTATGAATTTTTTGGGGGGATTTTATGAAGATTTGGTCTGGATTTTATTGGGATTTTATTGAGGTTTTTTGGGGATTTTATGAAATTTTGGTTTTGACTTTATTCTGATTTTTTAGGATTTTATTGGGATTTAATCCAATAAAGAAATGGGGAAAATTTGTGGATTTATTTGGATTTTTTTCTGGATTTTATTGGGATTTAATTGGAAATTTGGGGAATTTTATTGGGATTTTTTTTTAATTTATGAGGATTTTATGGGGAATTTTATTTTACTTTATCAGGAATTTATTTTGATTTTTTCCAGGATTTTATAGAGGTTTTGTCAGGGGTTTATTGGGATTTTACTGAGATTTTGGGGGGGATTTTATGAAGATTTGCTCTGGATTTTATTGGGATTTTATTGTGATTTTTTAGGGGATTTTATGAAAATTTGGTTTTGACTTTATTCTGATTTTTTCAGGATTTTATTGGGATTTGATTCAATAAAAAAATGGAGAAAATTTGTGAATTGTTTTATTGGGATTTTATTGGGGTTTGGGGGGAATTTTACATTTTTGGATGATTTTTTTTTTTCTCTACATTTTATTGGGATTTTTGGGAAATTTTATTGAGATTTTGGGGGGATTTTATTGGGACTTTTATTGGCACTCCAAGATTCCAATGCCCAATTCCCAAAATCCCAATCCCAATCCCAAACCCCAAAAATCCCAAAACCCAAAAATCCCAAATCAAATCCCAGACCCCAAAAATCCCAATTCGAGACCCCAAATCCAATCCCAAAATCCCAATCCCAGATTACCAAAAAAATCCCAATCCCAGATCCCAAAAATTCCGATTTGAGACCCCAAATCCCAATCCCAAAATCCCAAAAATCCCAGACCCCAAAAATCCCAATCCCAAATTGTCAAAAATCCCAAAATCCCAAACCCAAAAATCCCAATCTCAAAATCCCAAACATCCCAATCCCAGGTTCTCAAAAACCCCAATCCCAAAAATCCCAAAACCCCAAAATCCCAAATCAAATCCCAAACACCAAAATTCCCAATTCGAGACCCCAAATCCAGTCCCAAAATTCCAAATCAAATCTCAAATCCCCAAAAATCCCAAACCCCAAAAATCCCGAATCAAATCCTAGATTCTGAAAAATCCCAATCCCAAACCCCAAAAATCCCAATCCCAAATTCCCAAATCAAATCCCTGACCCCAAAATTCCCAATTCGAGACCCCAAATCCAATACCACAATCCCAAATCAAATCCCAGACCCCAAAAATCCCAATCCCAAAAATCCCAAATCCAATCCCAAAATCCCAATCCCAGATTACCAAAAAAATCCCAATCCCAGATCCCCAAAAATTCGGATTTGAGACCCCCAATCGCAATCCCAAATTCCCAAAAATCCCAATCCCAAATTCCCAAATCAAGTCCCAGATTCTCAAAAATCCCAATCCCAAATTCCAAAAATCCCAAAACCCAAAAATCCCAAATCAAATCCCAGACCCCAAAAATCCCAATCCCAGATTCTCAAAAATTCCAATCCCAAATCCCAAAAATCCCAAAATCCCAAATCAAATCCCAGACCCCAAAAATCCCAATTCGAGACCCCAAAATTCCCAATTTGAGACCTCAAATCCAATGCCAAAATCCCAATCCCAGATTACAAAAATAATCCCAATCCCAGACCCCAAAAATTCCGATTTGAGACCCCAAATCCCAATCCCAGATTCTCAAAAATCCCAAAATCCCAGACCCCAAAAATCCCAATCCCAAATTCCCAAAAATCCCAATCCCAAAAATCCCAAAACCCAAAAATCCCAAATCAAATCCTAGATTCTGAAAAATGCCAATCTTTAACCCCAAGAATCCCAATCCCAGATTCCCAAATCAAATCCCAGACCCCAAAAATCCCAATCCCAGATTCTCAAAAATTCCAATCCCAAACCCCAAAAATCCCAATTCGAGACCCCAAATCCAATCCCAAAATCCCACTCCCAGATTACCAAAAAAAATCCCAATCCCAGACCCCAAAAATTCTGGTTTGAGACCCTACATTCCCAAAAACCCCAAAACCCAAAAATCCCAATCCCAGATTGTCAAAAATCCCAAAATCCCAAACCCCAAAAATTCCCAAAATCCCAATCCCCAGCCCCCAGACCCCTCCCCACGCCCGCCCCCTTCAGGTCCCGTCCCCTCCCCCGGGATAAATCCCGACCCCCAAATCCCCAAAATCCCAAACCCCAAAATCCCCAATCCCAATTCCCCAATCTCAATCCTAAATCCCAAATTCCCAAAACCCCAAAATCCCAAAATCCCAAATCCCAAAATCCCAAAAATTCCCAAAATCCCAATCCCCAACTCCCAGACCCCTCCCCACGCCCGCCCCCTTCAGGTCCCGTCCCCTCCCCCGGGATAAATCCCGACCCCCAAATCCTCAAATCCCCAATCCCAATTCCCCAATCCCCAATCTCAATCCTAAATCCAAATTCCAAATTCCCGAAATCCCAAAATTCCAAAGCCCCCACACTTCTCAGACCCCTCCCCCGGGAGAAATCCTCACCCCCAAATCCCCAAACCCCCAAACCCCCAAACCCCAAAATCCCCAATCCCAATTCCCAATCTCAATCCTAAATCCCAATCCCGAAACCCCAAAACCCCAAAATCCCAAAATCCCAAAGTCCCAAATTCCCAAAATCCCCAATTTCCCAGTCCCCAATCCCAATTCCCCAATCCCCAATCTCAATCCTAAATCCCAATCCCGAAACCCCAAAACCCCAAAATCCCAAAATCCCAAAGTCCCAAATTCCCAAAATCCCAAAATCCCAAAATTCCCAAAATCCCAATTCCCAGCCCCCAGACCCCTCCCCCGGGTTAAGTCCCGACCCTTCCCCTCCCGCGCCGCCCCCCGCAATTTTTTACCCAATTTTCCCCCAATTTCTCCCCAATTTTCGCCCAATTTCACATCGATTTTCCGCCATTTTTTGGCCAATTTTGGTCCCATTTCAGCACCGATTTTCACCCAATTTTCACCCAATTTCCCCCCAATTTTCCCCCAATTTTCCCCCAATTTCTCCCCCAATTCCCCCCCAATTTTCACCTAATTTTTCCCCAACTTCAGCACTGATTTTCACCCAATTTTTCCCCCAATTTCCCCCCAATTTTCCCCCAATTTTTCACCCATTTTTCCCCCAATTTTCCCCCAATTTTTCCCCTAATTTCCCCCAAATTTTCACCCCATTTTTGGCCAATTTCCCCCCAATTTTTCCCCCCGTTTCCCCCCAAATTTAACCCCCTGCTTGCCGTAGAGGCGCTGGATGCCGCCCATTTAAGCACCGATTTTCACCCAATTTCCCCCCAATTTTCCCCCATTTTTCGCCCCGATTTCCCCCCAATTTTGCCCCAATTTTTGTCCCATTTCAGCACCGATTTTCTCCCAATTTTCCCCCAATTTTCGCCCAAATTTCACCCCAAATTTCCCCCCAATTTTCACCCAATTTTCCCCCAATTTTCCTCCAATTTGCCCCCAATTTTCACCCAATTTCCCCCCAATTTCCCCCCAATTTTCCCCCAATTTTTCCCCAATTTTTCCCCCAATTTTTCCCTAATTTTTCCCCCAATTTCCCCCCAATTTTCACCCAATTTTTGTCCCATTTCAGCACCGATTTTCACCCAATTTCCCCCCAATTTCAGACACGTGGTTTCCGGCAAGATGGCGGCGCCCAGGCGTGCACGTGGTACGGGGACAAGATGGCGGCGCCATCCGAATTACGTCACTTCCGGCAACATGGCGGCCGCCATGACCGGATTGTTTTTTCTCTATTTTTGCCGGTTTTTTTGCGCTTTCCTCGGGTCCCCCGTGGCCGGAGAGTTATTCCGGTTGCCGTGCGGCCGGCGGCGTCGCGGGGAGGGGCTTCTGAGCCGTGGGGGCGGCTTCTGGCCGCGGCGCCCCGGCGACGGAGGGGCGGCGCACGGGGGCGGGGGCACGGCGATGGGGGGGCGGTGCCCGGGGGCGGGGGCACGGCGATGGGGGGGCGGTGCCCAGGGGCGGGGCGCTTGGGTACCGGGGGTGGTGTTAGGGGGCGGGGGCTTGGCGACGGGGGGGCGGTGTCCGGGGGCTGGGGCGCCTAGGGGCGGCGGTGGGCGGTGGGAGGCGGTCCCTGGGGGCAGCTAGGGCCGGGGCGGCGCGGGCTTGGCTAGGGGCGGGGCTGTGTTTTGGGGGGTGGGGGGGACCTAGGGGCGGGGCTTGGTGACGGGGTCGGTGCTTGTGTATAGGGGTGCTGTCTAGTGGTAGGTGAGACTGATTAGGCTTGATTGGTGTCAGCTGGGGGTACTGATTAGGAGAGGGTGGGGTTCCTATATAATGTATATAGTAAAAAGAATAAAAACTATATGTCCGGTGCAGCAGTAGAAACTTTCAGGCTCCTGGGGAGTAAAGGGTTTGTTTTGTATTTTTAATTTTTTTATTTTTTTCCTTTACACCCCGGGAGCCTGAAAGTTTCTACTGCTGCTTTTTTAAACTCAAGCTAGAAAGGAAAACAAAGTTAGAGAGAGGAGAGGAGAGGAGAGAGAAAAGAGAGAGAGAGACAGAGAGAGAGAGAAAAGAGAGAGAGAGAAAAGAGAGCGAGAGAAAAGAGAGAGAAAAGAGAGAGAGAGAAAAGAGAGAGAAAAAAGAGAGAGAGAGAGAGAAAAGAGAGAGAGAGAGAGAGAGAGAGAGAGAGAAGTAAAGGCTGAAAAAAATAGAGAGAAGGAAAAAGAGTGAAAAGAAGAGGAAGAGACAGGGAAAAAAAAGACAGAGGGAAACAGAGAGAAAAGAAGACAGAGAAAAAACCAGAGAGAAAAAGAAGAGAGGGAGATAGAGAAGAAAAGACAGAGAGACAGAAAGAGAAAAGAAAACAGAGAGAGAAACCAAGACAGAGAGAAAAGAAAAGGAGGGTGGGAAAAAGGAAAGACAGGACTTGGAGGGAAAAGAAAGTGGTTAGGATTAGAAAATTCAGGGCAGAGTGAAAAATGAAAAGACTGAGAGCAAAAAAGACAAACCAAGGAAAAGGAGAACACAGAGAAACAGAAGCAAGAAGAGCGAGGGTGAAAGTTACAAAGAAAAAGAAATAAGGTGCAAAGTATAGACACGAGAGAAAAATACATACAGTTAGACAGAAATAGTGAAACGGACAAATAAAAGGAAGCAGATGGAAACAGAGTTACAGAAGCACAGACACAGTGTCACAAAGAGTGAGAAACAGAAACAAAGGGTTAGAGACAGATGGGAGTTAAGTTAGAAATAGAAAAGGAAAGTGAGGAGCAAAAGGAAGAAATACAGAGGAAAGAAATTACCAAACCGCACCCAAAAAAGACAGGAGCCGCGGTGGGGGTAGGGAAGGGCAGGGGGTATCTTGATTAGGGGTGATTCAACTTTATTAAATGCATGTTTTTATTTAGACATCAGCAAAATACATAGAAACAGTGTATACAAACGCAAGTGCATATACAATCCATAGACACACTGGTAAAAGTCAAACTTACATATGGAGCAATACAGAGCAGTACAGAGCAATACACATATCAACACAAAGTGATAACCTTTTCCTATTTTCATTACATGTTGAGTTATTGTTACAAGAAACCCAAAACAACAAAAGCACACAGAAACCACCACTCATCTACCATAACCTCTCCCTTCAGATTACACACACACTCACCATCCCTCTCATCACAACTGCTAAATTACACCCCAGCAATCATTGGTCCTCGGGAACGTGGTTCCTAAGAATGCCTGGTGCAGAAATAGGAACACATGCTTAGAGTTGCAGCAGAGAGACTTGAGCAATAACAACTGCTTCTGTAAGCTACTCAATGCTCACCTTGCCCATCTCACCTTGACTGCTGATATCCAGCTTTACTTCCTAAAAAGAAAAAGAACAGCGCTGTAACAGAGTCACACTTTAAACTCCCCCTGCAGAGACAAACAGTGACTGACCTGCTCTGGGGAACCTCCTCACCCGGCATGGGTGGATGGATGGATTTTGCCATGGATTTTATCCTCTTCATCAGAAAGTTAGGACAAAAGTAAAAGGGCTGCAGGATGACTTCACAGCTCCAAACATCTTGTGTCTATCTAGAAATATCATCTAGAGTCCAGTGACACCCCACAAACTGCAAGGCCCCAGGACTTGTCCTATTGCAGCTGGCTATGCGACAGGGCAGGACAGCTCCGGCACAAGTGTGTGCAGACACCCGTGACACAGAACACGACAAACAGGGGGACATTAAACACCACACATCATGCTTGTGGTGAGGGCCTCGAGGAGAGAAGGTAAAAGGGACCTCAAAGACACACTAGGTAACACAGCACACTGGACAACACAACATAGACCAGAACTGTTCTGCACTGCCTGCCTGAAAGCTGCCATCAAAAGTAGAGCCTCTCCCTTTAGCTGTCCTAAGAGGCCCTTGGAGAAGATTGCTTTTCCCTCTGCTAATTTTTACATCTGCCCCAAGATCTCCCAACCTGCTACTCTCCCATCATCCCATCTCCAAGCCCTGGCCCCCAACTTATCGTTTGGATGATTGGTGATGTGGATCCATGTTGCACCTGAAATGAGTCTGCCTTGGAACGCCTCGTGATGGCCTGTTAGCTTCTTGGTTAGCTACAATAAAGAAAACCAAAACCAAAGTATGAGTCCAGAGTTATGCGGGCCAAATCCCAGCAAGTCAGCTACTTGCCCTCTCCTGAGTGTGCCTGGCTGCTTTAGGCTCCAGCTTCACCCTGATTCCAAGGCTGTGGCCTTTATTAGCAGTGGCACCTGGGTTAGAGAAAGGCAAAGTTGGACAGCATTCCTATGAGTGCAGTAGATAACCTTGTGTGCTGTAGGACATGGGAATACCTCTGCTAGGCTTCTGAGAAGCCTTAGGGGGGGGGGGGTCCTCAAATAAACATCCTTTTTCACCCTGCTACCTTCAAACCTCCCCCCACCCACAATAATTCCTAACTGTATGCCTGCTCACATTCCCTCTCCTAATCACAATCCTCAACTCACCTGATGCCTCAATCTCAGACATCATCCTTGACACTGGGCGGATCCCTCTTGTGACATGATGAATCTGCTGAAAAAAGTGTTGTACTTGACACAACCAGGAATCTCTGGATGCTGCGCTCCTCCTAAAAAAAAATACAAAACAAAACAAGAACAAAACCAGAAATTACAAATGCACTTTACCACCCCTAAACACAAAAGGCAAAATCATGAGTCTAAATACTCCCTGTATTCCATGCTGTTTACTTCACAGAATCTTCGAAGCCTCTATGCTTTAGATGCCCAGAAACACCTGCTGGAAAGAAGTTGAGATGAGCTGCAAGAGCCTCTTCACTGAAATGAGAGGAGAGTTCTTACCCCAGCACATCCCAGAGAGGGAATGAAGCCCCACAGCCAAGGCTGGGGTTAATATACCCCTGATTGTGGCCGCCTCTCGTTCCCATGGCACCCACGAAAAGGGAGGGGGCAAATCCCACCGGGTATAAAAGCCCTCAGAGCAGCTGCAGCTGTTTGGCCTCTCTGACTCAAATTCAAGGGGAGTAAAGGGCTTGTTACAGAAGAAAGCTCTTCAGAAAAATAACAGCGCTTTCTTTTTTGTAGCAACTGCTTGGAGCAAAAGGGCAGCAAACTGGTAAGAAATAAAACTTTCTGTTTAGGCAGCATAACTAGATAGATTGGGTAATTTGCTGTTAACTTAGGTAATTATTCCTTAGTGGCTACTAAGTAGTATTTCCCATGTGACTAAGCTGGGTGGAGAAGAATACTAATGGTATGAATAGTCTAAGTCTCCTTGGGACCTCTAATTTAGGCTATCTACATTATAAGGAAAAATAAGAAAAATAAAAGCCTCCCAGGCAGTGTAAGGGTTAAGGGCATGTGAGGCTCATCCTTCTCTGAGATACTTGGTCCTACAGCATAGAAAGAAGTGCCCTGAAATGTAGTTTTAAACCCTTAAGATGCTGAAAAAGGCAGAGCTTCCTTCCAGTGAACTCCTTAAAAAGAGGAAATGGGGCAGTTACCTCTACTGAAGCTAATACAATGGCAAATAAATAGTTTCTGCCCTTTAATTTGCTCTCCTTAAATATTGGGAAAAGAGGGGCTTTCCACACTTTAAATCTCTCCAGTGATGAAAAAAGAAGGATTTTTCCCTCAGTTCAAACCCTTAGGATGGAGGGATAGCTGGCCTTCTCCCTCAATCTGGGCCTCAGGACAACAAAAAGGGGTGGCTACCCTTAATTCAAACCCATAAGAAACATTGTCAAGATTTTCCCCTTCTTTTTAAACTGCCAAATAATAGAGAATGAGGACTCCCTGTCAATTAACACCCCTAACAGCATAGAAAAGGCAGGGATTCTTTCAACTGAGACCATTAAAATTGCAGGGGAATCCAAGTCCCTACCAGTTTGAACACAAAAACTAATGGAAAATGAAGCTTTTTCCCTTTTTTATAAACTCTTTTTCTCCTAATAACCCCTCTCCTTTCTGGGAGTGCTCTGGAGGGTCTGGGGGCTTTGGAGAGGGACTGACACTGTCAAAGGGGAAAGTTGAAAGCCCTCTCCTGGAACCCCGCTTGCTGCCTGGCCTGCTCAGTTGCTGGCCCTTGGCCAAAAGGGCTCTTCCCTTGGCGTTTTCTCAAAGTGATGCTCAGTGCCCAGGTGGGTCTGGCTGTTTCCTAGTCCGTGCTGGATGCTCCGACCGTCCCCGTTAGTCCCTCTGGCCTAGCAGCTCCCTGTGCAGGTGTGCCCGGGCAACCCTCTGAAAGCAGCTTGTCACACGGGGGGCCTGCTAGACCTTGGAGTGGGGGCTGAGGTGAAGAAAGGTCCTGTGAGGAGCTCTTTCCCCTATACAGCCCTTTGTCTGCCCCTTAAACCATGGGGTGCCAGGCTTTCCTTTCTAAGGAAATTAACAGCCTTTCCTCTCTGTGTGCCCATGGCAGAAACTGCAATTCGGCCTCCAAAACTGCAGAGAACAATTTCTCGCAGTCCGCAGCTGCCAACACCAAGAACTCTTGCTGCCCTCGGAGTGCCACGTGCCTCCTGCGGATGGACGTCGACACGCAGCAGGGGTGAGTTTGGTTTTACAGGGAAGAGGGCCAGCACAGGATTTCTCCAGGAGCAAAGCTGCCCCCACCGAGAACTCGGGCTGCTCTGGCAGTGCCAAGGACCTCCTGCAAACTGGCATCAGCAAACTCAGGGGGTGAGTTTTTCTGTGCAGAAATTCTCCCAGACCAAAGCTGAGAGCATCTAACCCTGACCACAACAACTTAGCTGGGTCTAAAACTTACAACCTTTGGACTGGCAGTGTGGGACCCGACCTGCTGTGCCACCGCTGACCCCTTTCTAAAGCATTCCACTGCAGTCCTAAAACTCTGCCTTTTCAGAGGGTGTTTCCTCTGACCCTGACCATAATCTTCAAAATATTCTAGGGAATCAGAGAATGGCTTTGAAAAAGCCCCAACAATACCCTAAAAAGTCCCAGAGAAGTCCCTTCCAAAATCCCCTAAATACCTTTAAAAGTCCTGAGAAAAAAACTCAAAAAGACGTGCTCAGTCTCCAAACTCTACCTGTTGCTCTCTAGCCGCAGTGGTTCTGTTGTTCTCTGAGGGTTCTGTCGTTGTCCTGGTGTGTGAGGGTTGCTCTCTGGTCTCGCTGTTAGGGTTGCTGTGTTGTGCTGCTGTTGGGGGAAAAGGCTGTTTTTAGGGGAGCTGGTTAGGCTGAGGTTAGGGCTGGGGTGAGGGGGTGGTACAGCTGTATCCTGTACCCCTGATCTCCACTGGACGGTCCAGCCCTCAAGGCCTCTCCCTTTACCCCTCAACCGGTCCCTCTGCCCCGCAGCCCTCAGCTCCTGTGTACCTTGAAATTGGGTTTCCTATTATTTTGAAACTAGGTTGTTCTGGTATTTTGAAATGCAGTTTTTTATAGGCTGGTTTGTTCGATATTTTTGTAGGCCAAGTTTTTAGTATTTTTTTTTGGCTGGGAGTTTGGTATTTTTGTAGGCTGGGCTTTTAACATTGTTGTAAACTGTGGGTTTGTTATTTGAAAACCTGTTATTGGCAGGGGTTTGGTGCACCAAAGTTCAGTGTCCTGGTTTCATTCAGCTTCTTCCACTACAACTAACATAGCAGGGGATCTATTAAATTGCAGGATATACTGTATGACGCTTCCTGAAATAGATACAAATTCCAGCTGCAGCAAAGCCCACCACCACATTTATTATAAAACCCAGCCTATAACCTAAAAAAGCAAAAAAAATTCTCCAATTTATTTTACTGGTTTTATATTTACATTCTATAGTTATATATCTTTGTTTATATATATAATAGACTATAATTTATATGTTATGTTACAATAATATACAATATATTATAGTTTTATGTATTTATCTATTTGATTTCTATATTTCTGTTTACCACTATAATTTTATATTTATTTTTAAATGTATATTTATTTTTATTTTCATCTACATATTAGACCATATAAATTCATTAACCCGACACATCAGAGCCATAAAAATACTGTACCTTTGTCAGCACCGGTACGCAGCACACGCTCATCCCATCGCAGCACATCAAAACAAAACCTATTTCTATTACTAACAGAACAAACATCCCACACCATTGAACCCTAATAAAAACTCAAATAAACCTAACCGTAAATAACTTTTCTACTGCTGCTTTTTTAAACTAAAGCTAGAAAGGAAAACAAAGTTAGAAAGAGGGAGAGAAAATGTATCTTAAACACCCCACAGAACCCTAAAAATAGCCTCCGAATACACTCCAAATGCCCTACTTTTAAAAAGCCCCTAAAACACCCGTAAAAATCCCCCAAGAACCTTTAAAAGATCCTTAAATAATCCTAAAAGAGCTTTAAAATTAACCCTAATTGTTAAAATTACCGATTAAAACTAACCCTAATCCAAGATGGCGGCGCCCATGCCGACACGTGGTTTCCGGCAAGCTGGCGGCGCCCGTGCCGACACGGGGATGCCGGCAAGATGGCGGCGCCCGTGCCGACACGTGGTTTCCGGCAAGATGGCGGCGCCCGTGCTGACACGTGGATGCCGGCAAGATGGCGGCGCCCATGCCGACACGTGGATGCCGGCAAGATGGCGGCGCCCATGCCGACACGTGGTTTCCGGCAAGATGGCGGCGCCCGTGCCGACACGTGGTTTCCGGCAACATGGCGGCCCCCATGCCGGCACGTGGTTTCCGGCAAGATGGCGGCGCCCATGCCGACACGTGGTTTAAGGCAAGATGGCAGCGCCCATGCCGACACGTGGTTTCCGGCAAGATGGCGGCGCCCAGGCGAGCATGTGGTTTCCGGCATGATGGCGGCGCCCATGCCGACACGTGGTTTCCGGCAAGATGGCGGCCCCCATGCCGACACGTGGTTTCCGGCAAGATGGCGGCGCCCACGACCGGATTTTTTTTCTCGATTTTTGCCGGGATTCTTGCGCTTTCCGCGGGTCCCCGGGGGCCGGAATGATATTCCGGTTCGCGTGAGGCCGGCGGCGTCGCGTGGAGGGGCATCTAAGGCGTCGGGGCGGCCTCTGGCCGCCGCGGCCCGGCGACGAAGGGGCGGCGCCCGGGGGCGGGGGCACGGCCACGGGGGGCGGGGGTTCGGCCACGGGTGGCGGCGCCCGGGGGCGGTGCCCGGAGGCGGGGTCTCGGGTAGCGGTGGGGCGGCGCCCGGGGGCCGCGCTGCCTAGGGGAGAGGTGGTGTCGGGGGCGGGGGTGGCCGACGGGGGGCCGTGCCTGGGGGCGGCTAGGGCCGGGGCGGCGCGGGCTTGGCTAAGGGCGGGGCTGCGGTTTTGGGGTAAGACCTAGGGGCGGGCCTTGGTGACGGGGTGGGTGCTTGGGTATAGGGGTGGTGTCTAGTGGTAGGCGAGACTGATTAGGCTTGATTGGTGTCAGCTGGGGGTACTGATTAGGAGAGGGTGGGGTTCCTATATAGTGTATATAGTAAAAAGAATAAAAACTATATGTCCGGTGCAGCAGTAGAAAATTTCAGGCTCCCGGGGAGTAAAGGGTTTGTTTTGTATTTTGAAATTTTTTATTTTTTTTCCTTTAGTCCCAGGGAGCCTGAAAGTTTCTACTGCTGCTTTTTTAAACTAAAGCTAGAAAGGAAAACAAAGTTAGAAAGAGAGAGAGAAAATGTATCTTAAACACCCCACAGAACCCTAAAAATAGCCTCCGAATACACTCCAAATGCCCTACTTTTAAAAAGCCCCTAAAACACCCGTAAAAATCCCCCAAGAACCTTTAAAAGATCCTTAAATAATCCTAAAAGAGCTTTAAAATTAACCCTAATTGTTAAAATTACCGATTAAAACTAACCCTAATCCAAGCTGGCGGCGCCCATGCCGACACGTGGATGCCGGCAAGATGGCGGCCCCCATGCCGACACGTGGTTTCCGGCAAGATGGCGGCCCCCGTGCCGACACGTGGTTTTCGGCAAGATGGCGGCGCCCGTGCTGACACGTGGTTTAAGGCAAGATGGCGGCGCCCCTGCCGAAAGGTGGATTCCGGCAAGATGGCGGTCCCATGCCGACACGTGGTTTCCGGCAAGATGGCGGCGCCCATGCTGACACGAGGTTTCCGGAAACATGGCGGCGCCCGTGCCGACACGTGGATTCCGGCAACAAGGCATCTTTTACGACAGTCGCGCTTTACCGCACGTTTCACGACAGTCGCGCTTTACGGCCGCTTTTCACCCCGATTTTTCCCCAATTTCAGCACTGATTTTCACCCAATTTTCACCCGATTTTTTACCCCAAATTTCACCGAATTTTCACCCAATTTTCACCCGATTTTTTACCCAATTTTCACCCAATTTTCCCCCAATTTCTCCCCAATTTTCGCCCAATTTCACATCGATTTTCCGCCATTTTTCCCCATTTTTTTCACATTTATTCCCCATTTTTTCCCATTTTTCACCGATTTTCCCCAATTTTTTCCCATTTTCCCCACTTTTTCCCCATTTTTCCCATTTTTTCCCCATTTTTCCCCCATTTTTTCCCATTTTTCCCCCATTTTTTCACCATTTTTTTACCGATTTTTCCCATTTTTCCCCTTTTTCCCCATTTTCCCCCCGATTTTTCCTTGATTTTTCTCATTTTTCCCCTATTTTCCCCATTTTTCTCCCCATTTTTTCCCATTTTTTCACCGATTTTTCCCCATTTTTCCCCATTTTCCCCCCGATTTTTCCCATTTTTCCCCATTTTTTCCCCATTTTTTTCCCCATTTTTTCACCGATTTTTCCCATTTTTTCCCCATTTTTTCCCACCCAGGTGTCCCCAGCAGTGCCCAGGTAACTCCAAACCCCAAATTTCCCCATTTTTAACCCAAAAATCCCCGGCTTTTTCCCATTTTTTTCCCCATTTTTTCCCCATTTTTTCCCCATTTTTCCCCCATTTTTTCCCATTTTTCCCCATTTTTTCCCATTTTTTCCCCATTTTTTTCCCCCGATTTTCCCCCTTTTTTCCCCTTTTTTTCCCATTTTTTCCCCATTTTTTTTCCCCCATTTTTTCCCATTTTTCCCCACCCAGGGATGCTGCGGGCACCGGGGGCACGCGTGGGCACAAACACCCGAAAAATCCCCTTTTTTAACCCAATTTTTCCCGTTTTTTTACCATTTTTTACCATTTTTTTACCATTTTTTCCCATTTTTTTCCCAGATTTTTCCCATTTTTTCCCCATTTTCCCGTCCCAGGTGTGCCCAAGTAACCCCAAACTCCGAAAAACCCCATTTTTAACCCAAATTTCCCCATTTTATCCCCTATTTTCCCCATTTTTTCCCCGATTTTTGCCATTTTTTCACCATTTTTCCCCATTTTCCCCCTCCCAGTCCCTCCCAGTATAACCCAGTACAAACCAGTATCCCCAAATCCCCATTTTTAACCCTTTCTTCCCCATTTTTCCCATATTTTCCCCATTTTTAACCCTATTTTCCCCATTTTTTCACCGATTTTCGCCGTTTTTTCACCGTTTTTTCCCCGTTTTTTCCCCATTTTCCCCCTCCCAGTCCAAACCAGTATAAACCAGTAACCCCCAGTACAAACCAGTAACCCCAAATCCCCATTTTCCCCCCATTTTCCCCCCATTTTCCCCATTTTTAACCCTATTTTCCCCATTTCCCACCCTATTTTCCCCATTTTTCCCCATTTTTTCCCCATTCTTTCACCGATTTTCGCCGTTTTTTCACCGATTTTCCCCGTTTTTTCCCCATTTTCCCCCTCCCAGTATAACCCAGTCCACCCCAGTTTACCTGTAGGTGATCTCGGGCTGCTCCCATTTTAACCCTTTTTTCCCCATTTTTCCCCCCTATTTTCCCCATTTTTTTCCCCATTTTTTCACCGTTTTTCCCCGTTTTTTCCCATTTTCCCACTCCCAGTCCCTCCCAGTACAAACCAGTATCCCCAAATCCCCATTTTTAACCCTTTCTTCCCCATTTTCCCCCCATTTTCCCCATTTTCCCCCCATTTTCCCCATTTTTTCACTGATTTTCGCCGTTTTTTCACCGATTTTCCCTGTTTTTTCCCCATTTTCCCCCTCCCAGTCCAAACCAGTCCATCCCAGTTTACCTGTAGGTGATCTCGGGCTGCTCCCAGCGCAGCCCCTGCAGGGCGAAGCGGCGCCGCCGCACCTGGGCCTTCACCTGGGCCCCGAATTTATCGGGGACCCCGCACCTGGGCCGCAGCATGGCCCTGGGACCCCAAAAAAACCAGTATAAACCAGTACAGACCAGTATGGACCGGTAAAAGCAGAAAAAACCCCGGAAAAATCCCATTTTTTTCCGATTTTTTCCCATTTTTTTGCGATTTTTTTCCATTTTTTTCCGATTTTTTCGCCATTTTTTGCCCGTTTTTCACCATTTTAGAGCCCCAAATCCGCTCCCAGTTCATCCCAATCCCAGTATAAACCAGTATAAACCAGTACAAACCAGTATAAACCAGTATGGACCAGTATGGACCAGTATGGACCAGTATGGACCGGTAAAAGCAGAAAAAAACCCGAAAAAATCCCATTTTTTCCCGATTTTTTCCCATTTTTTTCCATTTTTTCCCCCATTTTTTACCAATTTTTCGCCATTTTTTGCCCATTTTGCACCATTTTAGAGCCCCAAATCCACTCCCAGTTCATCCCAGTGCCCTCCCAGTATAAACCAGTACAAACCAGTATGGAGCAGGAAAAGGAGAAAAAACCCAAAAAAATCCCTTTTTTGTTTTTCCCCATTTCTCGCCATTTTTCCCGATTTTTTGCCCATTTTTTTTCCCATTTTTTGCATAATTTTTGCCCATTTTTCACCATTTTAAAGCCCCAAATCCACTCCCAGTTCATCCCAATCCCAGTACAAACCAGTACAAACCAGTACAAACCAGTACAAATTCCAAAAAAATTTCCCCAAAAATTCCCTCAAAAAATTTGGCGCCAAAATTCGGCACCAAAAATTTCCCCCCAAAATCATGATTTTTCCCAAAAATTCGGCTCCAAAAAATCAGGATTTTCCCAAAAATTTCAGCACCAAAAATCGGAATTTTTCCCAAAAATTCGGCACCAAAAATCGGAATTTTCCCCCAAAAATTCTGCACCAAAAATCGGGATTTTTCCCAAAAATTCGGCACCAACAATCAGAATTTTTCCCAAAAAATTCGGCACTAAAAATCGGGATTTTTTCCCAAAAATTCGGCACCAAAAATCGGGATTTTTTCCCAAAAATCAGAATTTTTCCAAAAAATTCGGCGCCAAAAATCGGAATTTTCCACAAAAATTCAGCACCAAAAATCAGAATTTTTCCCCAAAAAATTTGGCACCAAAAATCGGAATTTTTTTCCCAAAAATTCGTCACCAAAAATCGGGATTTTTCCCAAAAATTCGGCACCAAAACCCGGGATTTTTTCCCAAAAATCGGAATTTTTCCCCAAAAAATTCGGCACCAAAAATCGGGATTTTTTCCCAAAAATCGGAATTTTCCCAAAAATTTGGCACCAAAAATCGGGATTTTTTCCCAAAAATTCGGCTCCAAAAATCGGAATTTTTCCCAAAAATTCGGCACCAAAAATCAGGACTTTCCCAAAAATTTCGGCACCAAAAATCGGGATTTTTTTCCCAAAAATCGGAATTTTTCCCAAAAATTCGGCACCAAAAATTGGGATTTTTCCCCAAAATTTCAGCACCAAAATCATCCAAAATTCCGAATCCCAATGACCCAAAATCCCCATTTTTCACCCCAAACCCCCCAACTTTTGCCCCAAAATCCC
Source organism: Zonotrichia albicollis (assembly GCF_047830755.1). Taxonomy (NCBI): domain Eukaryota; kingdom Metazoa; phylum Chordata; class Aves; order Passeriformes; family Passerellidae; genus Zonotrichia; species Zonotrichia albicollis. Next base: position 376,427 of record NW_027428465.1, on the reverse strand, counting down.
GTTTTTTTGCCCCAAACCCAACATTGACCTCAAAACCCAACCCAATGACCCCAAATCGCCATTTTCGAACCCAAAATCGCCGTTTTTCGCCCCAAAACCCCCAACTTTTGCCCCAAAATCTCCATTTTTTCGCCCAAAACCCAACAGTGACCCCAAAACCCAACCCAATTACCCAAAATCGCCGTTTTTGACCCCAAATCCAACCCATTGACCCCAAACCCAACGATCGTCCCAAAAACTTCACATTTCCGGATCCCATTGCCCCAAAATCGCCGTTTTTCGACCCAAAACCCAAAAGTGACCCCAAAACCCAACCCAATGACCCAAAATCGCCATTTTGGACCCAAATTTGCCATTTTTGGCCGCAAAACCCAACCAAGACCCCAAAACCCAACCCAATGACCCAAAATCGCCGTTTTTGAACCCAAAACCCAACGACAACCCCAAAGCCCAACGACAACCACAAAACTCAACATTTCTGGATCCCATTGACCCAAAATCACCGGTTTTGAACTCAAAACTCAATGTTGACCCCAAACCCAACGATCGTCCCAAAAACTTCACATTTCCGGATCCCATTGACCCAAAATCCCGGTTTTTGGTCCCAAAACCCAACAGTGACCCCAAACCCAATGATCGTCCCAAAAACTTCACATTTCTGGATCCCATTGACCCAAAATCGCCGTTTTTGAACCCAAAACCCAACGATGATCCCATATCCCAACCCATTGACCCCAAATCGCCATTTTCGAACCCAAAATATCCGTTTTTTCGCCCCAAAACCCAACCCAATGACCCCAAATTGCCATTTTCGAACCCAAAATCTCCGTTTTTTCACCCCAAAACCCAACAGTGACCCCAAAACCCCAACCCAATGACCCAAAATCACCATTTTCGAACCCAAAACCCAACAGTGACCCCGAACCCAAACCAATGACCCCAAAATTTGACATTTCCGGAACCCATTGCCCCAAAATCTCCATTTTTTTGACCCAAAACCCAACGATGACCCCAAAACCCAACCCAATGCCCCAAAATCACCATTTTTGAACCCAAAATCTCCGTTTTTTCGCCCCAAACCCAACAGTGACCCCAGAACTCCCCATTTCCGTTTCCGGTTGCCCCAAAATCCCGGTTTTTTCCCCCAGGACGCACCGGATGGTGGGCGGGTCGGCGGCGCCGGTGACGGGGATGCCGTAGAATCTCTGCATGGCCGAGAGCACCGCCGGCAGCGAGGCCGGGCCGGGCCGGGGCCGGGAACGGAGATCGCCCGGCGGCAGGTACCCGTACTGCTGCAGCCACGCCTGCAGAGGAAATGCCCCAAAAATGCCCCAAATTCACCCCAAAAGTGCCCCAAAATCCAACCCCAAATGTTTTGTTCCTGTTTCCACAACACATCTGTATTTTTGAAACTAGTTTTAGAGTTCTGGAAAATATTTTCCCCTTCTACAATAACAAATAAAGTTGCATTTCAGTGGTAATCTTTATTCTAGGAAGATGTAAGACCCCTTCAGCCAGCCAGCCTGCTGCAGAGGCTCTTTTCCCGCGGGAGCTTTGTACCTGGTCACAACCAACATACATAAAACCTTTTCCCAGATATATCGGGGGATTTTTGACAAGTCTTAGTCGTCTCAGACAAACTTTGAGCACAGTGGGAATGTCTTCAAGTTACCATCTTTGTTTGCTTCAGGTGGAACTCCCTCAGTTCTAGAGCAGGGCCTTCTCTCAGCTTCTTGCTGGCCCCCGGGCTCTCCTCCCGGCCTGCTGGGCTTTGTTGGGTGGCACAGCCTGTGCCAAGGGGCGGCAAGGTGCCTGCAGGCCCCAGCTCTGGGAGAAACGGAGAACGTCCTGCCCGCATCCACCGTGCTGCCAGCTCAGCAGTGCAGCACAGCACGGGCTGACGCTCCCCATTGCTCCCACAGGTGCCGCCGGCCCCACCACACGTGTTCCCTATTCCCCGAAGGGAATTGATTTTTGTCAGGTGTTATAAATAGACTCAAGAGGAGTGAAATTTCCAATTTGAATTTATTAATTCAAGGCATACAGCATAAGCAAAAGTTTCAGCGCTGGACGGCAGGGGAGTCTCCGCTCCACCAACTGCCGCACCCTCATCCCCAACGTCCCCCTTTTTAAGTCCTTAGTGCTTCCGGACTGCTGTGTCATTTTGAAGTACTCTGCGCTTGCGTTGATTGTTGCTAGGGGGTCTTCTCTCGCCTCCTGGTGGTCGATGATGAAGGTCTTGGTAGTCTTCCTCGGTTGTGTCCTTTGACCTGATTCCATATTTGGTAGAAGAGCTTCGCCCTTTCTCTTATAAAACTTACTTAAGATCTTATGATTACCACGGGATTATGCAGGCAAAAAAAGAATTATGCAAGTTAAATAAATCAAACAGGCACTTAACCACATCCTCTATTTTTGAGGTTTTTTTGTGTAGCAAGCTAGACAAACAATCACATCTTCTATTTTTAAGGTTTTCTGTGTAGTGAACAAGAGGTTTTATCTGTTTCATATATCACCAAGAATACCTGCCAAGATACTTCCTTAAAACAAGGGAAATGTGACCTGCAGCCATACAAAGTACAGCCAAAGCAAATGAAAACCTTTGGAAAAGAAGGAATTTGGCCAGTGACATCAGTCTGTCTGGGTAATTGAGGGATGCCCATCAACCTTGCACTGCATTCCTCAATATTTGCAATGTCTTTTCTCCCAATTTCTGTGAAGTGAATAAGCTGCAGTTCTTTAACCATTAAATTAATCTCTTTGGGGAATTACCAAGCATCATGTATGTTCTTTTGTAGCTGAGCAGGACTTGAGTTTCCCAAATCTTTTACAAAGCAGAAGGGAACCACAGAGTTACTTGTGCTAGTATTAATGAAGGGTTCCATGAAAGCAGGTGAATGAGAGCATTGCATTATAGAACTTCCACATTCAAGAAAACAGGAGTCTACAGAGAATAAAACCTATAAGGCTAGCATAAGATCAGAACAGGATAAAATGAAATTACTAGACAGGAAGTGATGCGTCAGAAATGAAGTGTATCATTTCTGATACATCTGCATGCATTTGCAAGCTAAAACAGAAAAAGAAGGGCAGAGATAGAAAGGAGCGAAGATTTTAAAACTGCACCGTGCAGAAGAGACACACGAACCACCAGTGTGAACACAGCTGAGAGATTCATCTTGGAGATGGATTAGAGTGGAATCCATTCACTGAAGATCTCTGGTGCACAGGAGTGCAAAGACTGAGGAAAAAAGGAGAAAAGTTTAATCTCTGAAATCTATTTAGATTCCTGGAAGCATTGTCTAGAGACGTAAAAATCTAAAGCCTCAGAGAATCTGAACCTAAAACTTCCCCAAATGGATTGGTCAGGTATGATGTGCACATCTCTGCTATTTTCAGAGTCCATGAAATTGACAATGGGTTTCTGGAAATTAGGAATGCCCACCCAGATTTTACCTCCATTACTTGAAGAACACCTTAATAATGCACTTCAGGAACAGAACACTGACATTCTCACCCTGCTCTATTTACTTTACGTTTGGGTACAGGCTGGTAGAAGGAGAGATCTGGCTTTGATTTCCAAGTGGAAGGTAAGGAGAAAGACAGACAGCCCAGGAAGCACAAGGCCCTGTCAGAGGACCTGTGGAAGGTAACTTTGTGCCCCAGCACTGTTAGAGGACGTTCCCTGCCATTGGTGCGAGCAGCTGGAGACATAAATACTGATTTATTTGGGGGCCACAGTCTTGGTAAATGCAGAGGTGGTTCAGTAACGTGACATGAGGGAGTTCCCTCAGAGCAACGGGGATGCCTGAAAGAAGTGAACAGCTCACCACAGCCTGGCCCGCTCGGCTGCTTTTCCTTCTGACCCTCCTGGGGAGGCTCTGGCATTTCCTCTTCCCTGATGGAAGTGCAGCTGCTGCCAAGGGAAACGTCCCCACGCTCACTCAGTGTTCCCTTTGCTTGCCGGATGCCCCAGCTGCTGTCGCTGTCCAGGAGAGCTGCTCTGCACGGGAGGAGGAGCCCGAGGGAGAGGCTTTGAAGATGGGGCAGCTGGGATCCCTCTGCTTGGAGCTCTGTTTAAAGATACACGGACTTGCATGTGAACAGGGATAATTATATGGACTTGTACATATGTAGCCTGCTATTTGTGCAGGCCTATTTCTGTACATATGGTATCAGATTTATGAATGTACTGTGTATATATGCATGTATAGATACCTGCATACATACAGGTTTTCAGTCGCATCTTTGTGTGTATATGTATCTAGTTCTTTATGTGTCTTGTAATATCTGTGTTTAGATTTCCGTATGTATACGGTTGTGTAGGTATCTATTTCTATTGATGTATTGATGTAGTTTTCGGTATATGTCTTTTTAAATAGCTATATTGGTATTTGTTTTGGTATGTATGTATTTTTAAATTTTTTTAGATGTGTATTGATGTATTTCTATATATATTATATTTACATATATATCCAGATATATTGCTGTAAATTTGTATTGATGCAGTTGTACAGATATTTAGATTGGTACTGCTGTTTTTCTATTTGCAGATAGGTTTGTTTTATGTATCTCTTTCTTGAATGTAATAGGTAACATTTAATCTGCATTCACATCTGTATATTGTAGTGGTTATTTATGTATTCAGTTCTATTTAAATGTGTCTGGAGTGGTATAGTGGTGGAATTCTATTTATAGAGTACTTGGTATTACAGGCAAATACTGATATTTTCGTATTTGTATATGGGCTGTATGTTTGCCATAATATGCAATAAATTAAGTTGTTTATTTCCCCTTGATCTCTGTATATAGTGAGTGTTTGTAGAGGTTTGCAATAAATTAGTTTTTGTTGCCAGAAGTTGTTATTTGTATGTTTTTAAATAGTGTGGTGTAACAAATACATAAATTACTTTTCTAAAATTTAACAAAGATTTGTATAGTTCTGTTTTGTCAGCATTGGTGTAGCAATTGGTAAGAAATGCCATTTGTCAAGTGAGATGGATTTGTCAAGTGAGATGGATTTGTCAAGTGTTGTAATTTGTGCTACCCAAAGCCATGAGCAGATGTAAATGCAGGAGGATTTTGGCCATGCAAATCTCCAGCCATGCCCAGCACATGCCCCACCTGCACTCAGGCTGGGCAAGGGAAGCGCAGATTTGGGCTGGCAGCAGAGCCCCACGTTGGCTCAGAACTCGCTGCAAAGGCCTGCTGGCTGAGAAAAAGATCAGGGATACATTTTATATATTCTATTTATTACAGTACATATACTAAAATATATATCATGTAGTGTATTGTAGAAATCCTTAAAATCAGAGGAGTTTTGGAAAGCTGCTTCTCAGTGAAGAGGATTTCTAGGCTGGAGGAATATAAAAATAAAAAGAAGGCCATGGACAGTGCCATTGCCAGAGGCCCAGGCTGTTAAAAGGAGGAATGGATCGTTCCCTTTGCTGTCTGTAGCTGATACCCCTGTCAGTAATAAGTAGCAACTGCAGGGGGAACAAGATGAGAAACCGTCTATCTAAACCAGAATGGGGCGTCTTTTACCAGCTTGAGGCAATTTTACAGGGTAAAGGACATTCAAACATCTCAAAACGTGAACTAAAAGACTTATTAATCTGGGTAAAAGTGAATACTCAAAATACAGACTTGAAGTCTGCTTTTACCTTTGATTTCTGGGACCAGATGAAGTGGAAAATTCACAATCTAGTCTCTCTCAAATGGAAGAGTCTTTGGTCAAACTTATGCCTGTCTCCAGAGCTTTAATGGATGGAGAGCTTTGATCGGAATGATTGTAACAGAGACTTTCTCAAACATCAGAACAGAACACCTGGCTCTGAGACTTTAATTCTGAGTGGTGCTGGACCTTCATCCTCCTCTGGGGAGAACTTGGATTTTGTTCAGGGTGTCTTGGCATGTCCATGGTTTCTCCAGGCAGTATGGACAGCACTCCGAAGCCCGGAAAAGGGGAATCAGAGCAGCTTCCAGCTTTGGTCGTGTTCTCTGCTTTTTCCAGGATTCCCTGAGTCACTGACGCTGCAACCAGGCATCATCCCAACTCCTCCAGGAAATCATCCACCCCCAGAATTCCCAGAAAAGTGTTTGGGATTTTTATTGCATTACAAGAGTTTGGGGGGTCATGGGACATGTTCTAGGGAGGCTGGGAATCAAACGGGTCCAGGAGATTCATGTTTGGGGAAGCTTTGCAAAACAGGAGCTGCTGTTTCTGTGCTCTGCTGCTCTTCTGAAAAAGATGCGGCTGGATCTTATTCTGAAGTTGTGCAGGTGGGGTCAGCCAAGGGGGGGCCGGGATCCGCTCTGCCTGGCCGAGGGGCTGCAGGGTCGCTCCTGTCACTGTTTGCCCTTCCCAAGAAGTCACCCCCTCGGATCGGGCTCAGGCTGGCAGTTTGCTTTGGAGCTCTGAGGACTCTTTCCATAGAGATTCCTTTACCAAAACTTTCCGGGATTTTCACCACTTTTGGCTCCCCAGCCTCTGGTTAGAGCAGGTGGGGGGCTTTGGATTTGGCTTTGCCTGCAGGGGAGCGGGTAGGGGGGAGGACAGAGGTGGCTGGGGCAGCCAGGGCTTGAGCAGGGCAGGGATGGCTCTGCCCAGAGAGATGGATGGGATGGAGGTGGAAGAGCTCAGGAAAGCTGCTGTGGAGGCACAGACAGTTCATTCAGAAGCCTTGAAGCCTGTCTCATTGGCTGCTGGAGTTGGGGTGGAAAGCATGCTGAGATTGCAGATCAGACCTGAGAGTTTTCCAGCTGAATCCCTGTGGGCAGGAATGCAGTGTGGAACCTGTCACAGTCCATTGGAAAGCATCACAAAGACAAAGTCGGGGTCTACAGCTGGAGAGCAGCCCAATTTGTATGAATCTAAAAAGATCCAATTTAGTGAATCCAGACGTGAGATAGCAGGCTCTGGATTTCTTCCTGTCACCAAGAACTTGGAGCTCTCATCCCCAGCGCTTCCTGGCAGGGCTCCCAGGAAAGTTGCTGCAGCAACACTACTGCCAAGTGACGCCGGCCGGGGGCTATTTACAGACTATGGACAAGACAGGGCTGCTTTGGAAGGTGCCTAGAGCTGTTTATTTTTCAGCATCAGTCTCATTACATGATTATGATAATGGGAAGATGCTCACAATCCAGGCAGCAGACCTAAAAACATAAGGTTACAACTTACTTTATAAGCTTCTTGACCAATCACACTAAGCAAAAGCATATTGACAGTAGTTCTATCCAATCACCAGAAGCACACGTAGCTTTGGTTAAAACAATGCTTGCTTATTTTGAATACAATACCTGTTGGTAAGCCTTAAAACACAACACACAGAACTCCATCATTAAGCTTCAACCTTCCTAATATCTTGCTAGATAAACTTTCTGCAATTTAAAGAGCTATTCAGACAAGCATTAATACACAGGTTTATTGTTCGATTTGCCCTTGTTTTTTCTACTGTTTAAATATCTTTTTCTGCTGACCTATCTCATGACTGTTGCTTTAGCTCTGCTCACAATTCTGCTGTATCTCAGGCCTGCCTTTTGCAGCTTTCCGAAAACCCTCTAATTTTATGGATTCCCTCAATTCCCCCTCTCTCTTCACCCAAAAAGAAACCTTACCAATCGTGTCATTTATTACTTACGTTTTGTAGCCTTACTATAATATTTTTGTATCTTATCTGCTTAAAGCATGTTTCTGTTGGCACTAAGCATTGCTGTATTATAACACAGCAATTTAATGCTGTGAAGGTCCAGTCCATGGAAAGGGCATAAATTATGCCTGACAATAGTTACAAGTCATTGTTCAAAAATCTCTTGTCGATTCCAGGGTCTTAACTCAAAACCTTCCTCCCTTCCTATTCCTTCATCCACCACCTCTGTGACCTTTTGAGCACCTGTCTGTAAATCCATTTCCTACCTCTCTCTCTTGTATGATAAAAACTTCTTGGACAGTTTTGTTCATCTCTCGTTGCACACACTGAAGTGTTCAAGGTATTACTATTAATATCACTACCAAAACACCCAATACATGGAGACCTATCTTGCAAAGTTCCCTTAGCCAAGGTGCAAAGCTGTATTCTTGGAACAAATCATCTAACCAGGACCCACTGTCTTCTTTAATTTGGGCTGTCAAATCTTTCAGTTTTTGTATGCTTTTGTGGGTGAATTCAGATTGATCAGACAGGTTCATACAACACAATCCTTCAAATTCCTCACAACCATGTCCTTGTGCCGGTAAAAGAAAATCAATTCCTGCTTTATTTGGAAGGGAAGCATGTCTAACACTATTAACATTGGTCAACATGTCACTGATTGTAGTGGATGTGGCATTAGTTTGTTTACTCAGCCAACATCCAAACCAATCTAATTGTTTCAATGGCATTGCTGAAGCCAGTTGGGGTGAAAACAAACCTGCTGAAACCCTTTTTGCAGCCTTCCAAGGTGTGAAATCACTTCTACAGTTCTCATCATAATGATGAGAACTTGGAACTTTTTGGCAGGATTCATGGGATAGCTGATTGCTGTGAAAACACTTGCTGTTCTTATGGATCATATACAGGAGTGATGAAAAGGAAAAAAAACCACGGTCTAAATCGACAGTAGACCTTCCATTGCAACTACCTAATTTTAGTCTGATATTATTAAAAATTTAGAAAAAATTTGAATTCAAATAAACACTTCCTTGCCTTACCTGTAAGATATGGTCATAATGATGTAAATCCACAATACAAAATTCCTTTTCACCATGAGATCAAAGAACTTATAGGAAGAATGCAAAAAAAATTCTTATAACTTTACCTGATCAGCCTCCAACTGTAACAGAGATGCTAACAGCTTGCAGTAAGCTCACCTCTCCAAAACATCTTGCTAATGGGCAAGTCAATGCTTTTAGAAAGCAGATTGCAGATTCTTAAGAAAAGTTAGGAAACCCTTGGGAGATAATTTGGGAAAGGCTTTGGGAGAAAATTTGGGACAAAAAATGGAAAAGCTTGAAAAGACCCTTGAAGCATAAAGAAACATTTTCTAAAAATCTGCTGGTACAGTACAGTTGGACTCTGATAAAAAGGCTTGTGGCTTTGCTTGTGGTAAAGCAGGACACATGAATAGAGATTGTCCTACAACAACAATCAAACCTAAACCTCTTTCTATTTGCCCTCAATGTAGGAAAGGGAAGCATCTTGCCAAGTACTGTCATTCTCAATTTGACATCGATGGCAAAGCTTTGTCATTAAACTCAAAAAAGAGCCCGGATTATCAGGGCACCTCGACACAAGTTGTGACCTCCTTACAGTCAATTACCCAGTCAAATGGCATTGGTACCTCCGTCATTATCCCTCAGTCATCCATCCCTCAAATGGTCCCTGGTCAATACCCTCATGTACAAGGTTTGAATTGGCCTCCTCAAAAATTGATACACCTTTTTAAAAATTTCTGTTATGAAAGTATTTCTACTGGAATTATCAGTTTTTTCAGTAAAGACAAGAGCTTTTGATTCTAGGCAGAGCTAGCACCAAAATTTTCAGACTTTCAGTCCTTCCAGTGGTTGTTTCAATAAATTGTAACAAAGAGCTAATATATTTAACTCTTGCATTTAATGCTCCTATAGTGACTCCACCAAAAACACCTCTAGCTATTGCATTTCTTCTACCCATGAGTACAGCCAAGCAAAACAACTTTCCAGAGAATTCAGTGCTGTCTGTGCCATTTGGAAGCTCACGGCCTGAGGTCTTTTGGGTGCAATTTTTGGACAGCAACCACGCAAAATTGACTTGCTGCCTGACTCACTGTGGTAAAACAATTTACATTACAGGCATGCTGGATACTGGTGCAGATGTCACTGTAATCTCTCACATGTTTTGTCCCAGCCATTCAGATTTAGTAGCTCCTGCAGGTTCCCTCACAGGGATTGGAGGTGCTACTGTATGTTGGCAAAGTGCATCCATGATTAACATTACAGGTCCTGAAGGAAAGACAGCAATAGTGCGCCCTTTTCTTGTTCAGAAGCTTCTCACCGTCTGGGGGAGAGACATCCTGTCCCAATGAGGAGCAGAACTGGAGGTGGGCCTGTGATGGAAACCACGTCAAAACCTGCCACTTGATAACTGAACTGGAAAACTGATCACCCTATATGGACTGATCAATGGCCTTTAACAGAGAAAAATTTAAATATCCTTAAATCGTTGGTAAAGGAGCAATTACAACAGGTCACATCACTCCCACAAATAGTCCCTGGGATTCACCAGTATTCGTCATCCACAGGAAGACACTGGACTCCTGGAGATTGTTTCATGACATGAAGATCAATGTAGTGACTGAAGACATGCGACCTCTTCAACCTGGACTTCCTTTTTTATCAATGATCCCAAAATACTGGCCTCTCACTGTCATTGATTTAAAGGATTGTTTTTTCCACATCCCACTTCATCCCAATGATGCTCCAAGATTTGCCTTTTCAGTTCCAGTCATCAATCAAAGAGAACCCATGCAGAGATAGCACTGGAAAACATTGCCTCTAGAAATTAAGAATTCGCCTATAATTTGACAATATTTTGTCGCACAAGTTTTGTCTCCAGTTCAACAGAAGTATCCAAGATCCGTGATTTCACACTACAGGAATGATTTGCTCATCGCAGCTCCAATGAAGCCAGAGATGGAGCAAGCTTGGCCTAGTGTTGTTACTGAAATCCAAAATGCTGGACTTACCATTTCTAAACCCAAAATTCAAGAAGTTCCACCTTGGAACTATCTGGGATGGAAGAAGACTGAAAAAACAATTACACTGCAGAAGATACAGCTCCAGACCAGTGTCAACACCCTGCAAGATTTACAACAGCTTCTAGAAGAAATCAATTGGGTCAGACCTGTTTTGGGAATCACCAACGATGAATTGGGTCCACTTTTTAATTTGTTGAGAGGAAGCTGCTCCATCGACTCTCCTGAACTCTAATACCTGAAGCTTGTGCAGCATGTGACAAGGTCATGGAGGCTCTCCAAAGATAACAAGCTCATCGCTGTATTCCAGCAAAGGCATTCTTTTCTGCAATTTTAGGAGGAAAGATCCAACTTTGTTCTGTCATTTTTCAATGAGACCCTTCTGAGAGAGATCCTTTGTTGATAATAGAATGGGGTTTTCTTCCCTCAGGGTTTCCAAAGACTATTTTTACAGTCTTAGAGAGGATAACACAAATTCTGATTAAGGCCAGAACAAGGTTGTTAAGTTTAGCAGGTGAAGAATTTGCAGTTCTCTATTTGCCACTGAAAAAAATTATCTTGATTGGGCAATGCAAAATTCTGCAAATTCTGATGATTTGAAACGAGAATTATTAAATTTTGCAGATATTGCTTCTGTTCATTACCTGGCTCACAAATTGTTGCAGGCAAATCTGAGTTTTAGAGAGAAGCCTTTGTTAAGTAAAGAACCTTTAAACACAATAACTCTCTTTACTGATGGGATCTGGCAGAAGTCACAAATCGGCCATTACTTGGTTGAACCAAACCAAGTTCCCAACTAAAACTTGGGAATCAGGTATTCAAATAGTAGAGGGATCTCCTCAGATGGTTGAGCTTGCTGCTGTGGTTCAGGCTTCTCAGTTCTTCCCACAACCTTTTAATTTATTCACACATTCTGCATTTGTGGCTAATGTGGTTAAAAGACTAGAAGGATCAGTTCTAAAGAATCCTAGTAATGACACTTGATATCATTGGCTTTCATGGCTTTTTATGACTTTACAATCATGAATTAATCCACAGTTTGTTTCTCACATCAGGGCTCATTCTTCTCTTCCTGGATTTTTTGTAGAAGGAAACGCCAGAGCAGACAACCTGACAGTGGTTATTTCAAACACTTTGCCAAACATTTTGGAACAAGCAAAACTGAGTCATGCCTTTTTCCACCAAAACGCACAAGCACTTGTGCGAATGTTTCAAATCTCCAAAAGTCAAGCTAAAGCTATCATTAGTACTTGCCCTGACTGTCAGCTTGTGCATCCTCCTGTTTCTAGAAAGAGTTGTTCAACCCACGGGGTTTGCAAAGCCTGCAGTTATGGCAAATGGATATCCCTAAATAGCCTTCCTTTGGTAAATTTACCAATACTCATGTTTCAGTGGACACATTCTCTGGTGCAGTTTTTGCATCTCTTCACACAGGGAAAGCAATCATTCATGCCTGTCAGCAATTTTAGCAGAGCTTTTGCTTCACTGGGTGTGCCCCAAGAAGAAAAAACTGACAATGATCCCACATATATATCTCACAATTTGGCCACATTTTTAAAGATTGGGGTGTTCGTCATATCCTTGGTATTCCACATTCTCCCCCAAGCCAAGCAGTTGCTGAGAGGACACATCAGACATTAAAATGCATTCTTGATCAAGAGAGGGGGGAGTCGAAGTCACACCACAGATGAGGTTAAACAAAGCTTTGCATGGTTTTAATTTCTTAAACAATTCTGTTGCAGAACCTGATCCACCAATTTGTAGGCATTTTCACAAAAACACACAGGCAAAACTGAAAGAAAATCCCCCTGTTTTAATTAGAAACCGTGGGACAGGACCAATTGAAGGTCCTTTCTGATTAATCCCTTGGGCCAAAGGGTATGCTTCTGTCTCTACAGGTGCAGGAATTAAGTGGGTCCCAGCAAAAAACGTCAAACCATATCGCACCCCAGGACAGTTGACGAGTTTCAGACTGTAGAAGCAAGTACGCAGACGTGAGCTAAACAGAGGGATCACGGGTCACACCTGACGTTCCTTGTGCATCGGTGGAACCTGCAAACACTGATTTTATGTGGTTTATAAATGTGTCACTTGTTGGTTTCATCGAGCTCTATTGGAGAAAGCGTAGGTTTTGTTTGGTTAATTTTTATCAAAGGTCAAAAGTAATGTTTTTGAATTGAGAAGGATATGGGAGGAGCTTTAGCTAACAATTAGCTCACAAAAAGGATGCTGCAAAATCAAATGTTACTACGGTGCTAGTTTTAATTGCTTCTTATAGTGCGGAGTTTTAGTCTATTTGTAGTGTAGATTGTTCTGTGGAACAACCAAAACCAAATGTCTGGGTGACCTTAGCCAAGGCAGCAGGCTCGGATATCATGTGTTTGTCTAATTCGGAACAGAAAAGCCTTTCTCAACCTGACTAGTCAGTGTGCCAATAAAGAATTTGCCCTTGGTCAAAAAGCAATTCAATAGCAAGCCTGGTGAAATTGACAATGGGAGGAGTCCTGTATAGGCTTGTAACATTTGGGAAAAAGAACTTCCCAAAGCAGTACCTGAACCCCAAGAATCAGAAATCCTTGGTCCTTTAACAATGGATTTTTGCCTTCCATTTACAGCTAATGATTAGTGAGAAAGTGATCCTCCAAAGTACAATGTTACTCCCCATTATAGTGCATACAGAAATTCAAGATTTTGGTGTAATTATTAAGAAAGTTGGGATGTGCTTTCTAAGGCTCACCAATATCCACAACAATTACCAAAAGGATGTTGGTTCACATGTGTAGATAGGCCCTGGCAGGGCATCCCATCATGCCCTGAAGGTGGCCCATGTAGCTTTGGGATGCTCACTGTAATTGCGCCTACTGCCAAAGTGGTCATTAAGAAGAAGCAAAGGGGAACAAGATCTGGTCGTCATTATCGTGAAAGCTGTAGAAGTGATTTCACGCCTTAGAAGGCTGCAAAAAGGGTTTCAGCAGGTTTGTTTTCACCCCAAATGGCTTCAGCAATGCCATTGAAACAATTAGATTGGTTTGGATGTTGGCTGAGTAAACAAACTAATGCCACATCCACTGCAATCAGTGACATGTTGACCAATGTTAATAGTGTTAGACATGCTTCCCTTCCAAATAAAGCAGGAATTGATTTTCTTTTACTGGCACAAGGACATGGTTGTGAGGAATTTGAAGGATTGTGTTGTATGAACCTGTCTGATCAATCTGAATTCACCCACAAAAGCATACAAAAACTGAAAGATTTGACAGCCCAAATTAAAGAAGACAGTGGGTCCTGGTTAGAGTATTTGTTCCAAGAATACAGCTTTGCACCTTGGCTAAAGGGAACTTTGCAAGATAGGTCTCCATGTATTGGGTGTTTTGGTAGTGATATTAATAGTAATACCTTGAACACTTCAGTGTGTGCAACGAGAGATGAACAAAACTGTCCAAGAAGTTTTTATCATACAAGAGAGAGAAGTAGGAAGTAGATTCACAGAAAGTACTCAAAATCTCACAGAGATGGTGGATGAAGGAATAGAAATTGAAGAAAGTTTTGAGTTAAGACCCTGGAATCGACAAGAGATTTTTGAACAATGACTTGTAACTATTGTCAGGCATAATTTATGCCCTTTCCACTGACTGGACCTTCACAGCATTACATTGCTGTGTTTTAATACAGCAATGCTTAGTGACAACAAAAACATGCTTTAAGCAGAGAATAAGGAAAAATGTTATAGTAAGGCTACAAAACACAAGTAATAAATTACATGATTGTGAAAATTTTTTTAAGTGAACAGAGAGGGGGAATTTTAGGGAATCCTTAAAATTAGAGGGTTTTAGAAAAGCTGCAGAAGGCAGGCCTCAGATACATCAGATTTGTGCAGAGTGCTAAAGCAACAGTCTTGAGATAGGTCAGCAGAAAAATTATTTCAACTGTAGAAAAAGCAAGGGCAAATCGAACAATAAGCCTGTGTATTAATGCTTGTCTGAATAGCTCTCTAAATTGCAGAAAATTTATCCAGGAAGATATTAGGAAGGTTAAAGCTTAAAAATTGAGCTCTTTGCATTGTATCTTACAAACAGGTACTGTATTCAAAATAAGCAAGCATTGTTTTAACCAAAGCTACATGTGCTTCTGGTGATTGGATAGAACTACTGTCAATATGCTTTTGCTTTGTGTGATTGGTCAAGAAGCTTATAAAGTATGTTGTAACATTAAGTTTTCAGGCCTGCTGCCTGGATTGTGAGCTGCTAGCATCTTCCCATTATCATAATCATGTAATGAGACTGATACTGAAAAAATAAGTAGCTCAAGGCACTTTCCCAGCAGCCCCGTCCTGTTTGTATCTGTAAATAAACCCCCGACTGCCATCATTTCTGACTGGGCCTGAGGCAGGGGCTGCCATTCCTCACTTGTGGGGAGACCGGAGCTGCCAGAACCACACTGAGCCTGCGGGCACTGCCTGACAGCGCTGCAGCCACTGGGACGGTCGCGCCCCTGAGGCTCAGCCACTCCCTCCTGCTGCTGCTGCTGCTTTTAGGCACACGCAAAGCTCACTGTTAGGCCACGACGGTCTCTGCTTTTGCCCTCTTCCTGTCCCTGTGTCGGGATGGAGCATTGCTGTGCTTTCAGGAAGCTCTCTAGGGGAAACTTCAGCATTGCAAGCTTCTCTGCGCCCTCCATAGATGCATGCTGTGGAATCCCTGACAGCTGCCTTCAGAGCATCCTCAAGCTGGCTCTTCAAAAACCAAGCATGCTCAGCATGACTTTGAACTCCATGGTGCTGTGCAACTGAAGCAGCAGGCGAGGGACCTTTGCAGCCTGAGCAGCCCTTGTTGCTCTCTGCCCGTGCACATAACACAGCGTGGAACAGAACGGCAGAAGGGCCCTGCATCTCCCCAGGCTCAGCATTTGTGCCACTTCAGCACAGGTGTGTAAAAAGTGACAAAGCCAAACTGTTTGTGAAGGGAAGACAAAGCAAAGGGGTGAACTGGGAGGCAAAAAAGGGGATGGGCAGTGTGATAAACGAATTGACCAAATTTAAAAACCATACAATTATCTTTATTATTATGCAAGCAAGAATAAGCAAGAATCAGCGCTGGGCGGCCAGGAGACCCCGCTCCTCTTAGGTGCGCACCTCCCCCCTTTAATGTTTGCTTTTTATTGTCCTTTTTCTCCGGATTCCTGGATGACGTGGTTCGTCTTCTGCGCGTGCTCCTCTGGTTGCTAGGGGGTCTTTTTCTGCCTTCTGGTGGTTGTGGGATGAAGGCCCCTAAGTCTTCCTCTTTTTCCACTTTCCTTATAAGGCATATCTATAAGTCTAATTTTTTACAAGCTCAGCATTTTTGCAAGGTTAATAATTGTTACCATATGTGTTTCAGAAAGTCTCCTATATCTGTGGGATGGAATTTTTGCGGACCAAGCAATTCTAGTAAGATTAGTAATTGTTACCAGATGTAGCTGTATCTGGATACCAGAGGGGGGGTTTGTAACCCAAGCAATTCCTTACAAGTTTCCCATATGGCCACATGGGTATCCTGCTTAAACAAGAGCTATTTAGCTATTGTTTTATAATTTAAATTATCTAGCTATAATGAACAAATATATTGTTACTTATTACAATCCCCCATTTCTCTTTTTACCAATTTTGTTCACTAAATCTTTTTAGCTCCTTCCTAGCAAGCGCTAAATGGTCTATTTCATCAGTTAAGCTCTGTGCATTAATTATACCTGCTAATTTCTTTAGTCTTTTCATCATATTCCAATTCATAACAAATTGAATTGCTGACAAAATAAATCCTAGTACAATCAGAATTAAAAGAACAACAATGGGATGGCACATACTGTTTAAGACACCTGTGGCAGTAGGTGACCATCCGAACAGGGTGTTCCACCACCTATAATTGTTATCTTGCTTCACTCTTTCTACTACCTGGTGTATTTTCTCTACATCATGTTGAACAGTTACTAGGGTCTTCTGTCCGCTTTTCCTGATTTTCTCAAGAGCTTTTATCAGATCCTGGTGAAACAATAGTTGTCTCACTAGGGTGAAGTTCATCCCAATCGGGGTGGGCATTAACTTATGAATCAGAGTGTAGTTGGATTGTAATAGGTGGTGAGAGGTAACTGTGGCTTCATAAGTGGTGTCACACCCTGTAATCTTGGTGAAGTTACAAGCACAGAAGTTTGAGTGATTCTTTGTATCCACCATAACATTTTCTACTAGCACAAAATCACAGAGCGTTCTAAAACACATGCACCCATTGCCTATGTATATAAGAACTGGTTTAGAAACCTCGTTAGGGCGAATCTCAAAATGGCAAATGTTTTGCTCTGTGTCCAAACAGATATCTTGAGCTATAATTACATCGCCCTCGCAGATGAATCCCAACTGTTCTCGTTCAATACAAGATTCCAAGTCAACAGTTTGCCATTTGTCACCAAACTGATGGGCCCATCCTCTATGTTCTGTAGGATAGAGGACAGCTCCGTCATGGTTTATTCCTAATGCGATGACAGGAAAAACTAGATGTACATTGGCATTTTGTATGGTCAAGACAAAGGCAGTGACTGTATTAGAAATAGGGTTATAGGTAAAATTCACCAGTTTCCACCAGGGTTGGAATTCCCTTTCAAATTCAGTGGCATTGTCCCAAATTATTTTCCGAATTTCTGTGGGGAAAGTGCCTTCCTCGCCCTCTCTTATAATTGCAGCAGAGACTGACTGCATCCATAATTGTGCCTGGATACAGCTGAGGGCTAAGGAGACATTATTTTGTGTGGCACCAAGTGCATCAATCACCAATTTGTGATCGTTCACATTTACTCTTTCCCAATTTGGCAAAATGTTTGACAACGTCCACTGGTGTCTCCCCAAAGCCAGTAGAGATGACCTCAGTGGTTGCTGTAATTTGGACAGATCTCTGGCCATAGCAGCCAGTTTGTTCATTGGTACCTCCAAATCGATGCTATTCAGAATTCCCAGTCCTGTGCCTAGAACACCAGTCACATCTCTGTTTCCTTGTTCTGAAAGAGCTGCGTTTCCTGAGCCAAGTAGTCCAGCCTTCAAAAGATGTTTGCAAAAACGGAGAACAAGCTGGCTGGACTTCTGAAACATTGGTCTGCATTAGCAGTTTGACCTGTTTGAGAGACCGTGCTGGATTGAATAATATTTGTTGTTGACCAGTTTTTCTGATTATATAAGGTCCTATTTTGAAAATTTTTGGTGTGAGTGTGACCGGTGGTGTAGGTGAAACGGTGATAATGTGAGGTTTAGTAGTGGTAGATTGTGTTTTAATATCTATTGTGAATTTAAAGGAAAGGCCCTGTGTATCTTTTCTCCAGAGACAGACTACCTCTGCTGTGTGAGTTAATGTGAAGTTTTGCCAGCAGTCTCATGCTGGGTATTCACAATTTATTTGTTTATCCTCCTGACCCATGGAAACACTGATTGAGATTGTGTTAGTATAGTCTGATCCATTAACCATTCGACATCCAATATTAATTTGTTCTCCCACTACTCTTTGAAGCTGCCAACTTTTCTGCCTCTTCCATTCGTGTTTGGCATACGGCAGACCGTCATGCAGAACTAAAGTTAGTAAACTCAAACCTGTGGTATTTCCCATAGATCCGGTAAATTGCAAAAAGGCCTGAGACCAGTCAGTGATCAGGGTCCGTTTGACTAGGATCTTGTTCCCTTTGTAAGGCTGATGGGGGTTTCCCCAGGCAGTCGGGAAGCTCAGGATTATAATGATAAAAATAGCTCGCCAAGCAGGGCAGGGTCCTAGCAACAAATTTTGTTCACCTCTTATAACCATATCTCTTTTACCTGGAGCATTCCTGTGCTCCGTCCCTGTTCCTGTGGCCCGTTGCTCTCCCCCACTCCTCCTTACCTCTCTGCCTCGCCTGCCAGCCCGGGTGCATCAGTCTGCAGGGATCATTATCTTCTCGGCAGCAGGGGTAGTCTTCAGGGGGTGCATTATTTGGGCTATCCCTTTCACTCCTGCCCCCACTCCTAAGGGCAGGCTGTCAGGCCTCCAGGCAAAGGATCTCTCTTATTTTATGGCAGATTCTCTGCCGTTCCTAGCGAGCTTTACAGGGCCTGAGTCCCACTCTCCGGGTTTTTCCTCCGAGCCTTACGGGCTCGTTTCTTATATATTCGGAAGTAGCGGCGTACGGTACTATCCCAATTTCGGGGCTCAACTTGCCACTCTATGGGGACATGAATCTTTTTCCCTTCACACACCTGGTCTAATATCACACTCTGATTTTGGCAGATGATCTTATATGATTGGTGATGTATTGCCCAGGCCAGGGCCCAATGTCTCCTCTGCTCTATATTTTCAATTAATGTTATTGCCTCCCTATAAGGGATTTCTCTTTGTCCTGGGGCTGTTGCAAATTTGCTTAGAGCCGTGTAAGGGTTTTCCCTCCTCCAACCTCAATCACAAGTATGACACCAGATACCCCCACCTAATTGTGATTGGAAAACCCATCACTTGAGCCTACATCCCCCGTAAAATATTTTTATCCATGCCCTACAGTTGGGATCACCACATTTAATGCACCCAGGTCTGTTAGACAGTGGCCGCCTTATCTCAGCAAGGACCTCAGCCACTGATATCAGATCATCCCATGTGTGCCAAATAAGAGGACACTTCAGTACCTTTACTGAGTCGGTGTCCCAGGTACTTCACTTCTTCTTCTACGAATTGCGATTTATTTTTGGACACCTTCAGCCCCTGAACGCTCAAAAAGTTTAAAAGCTTAATACTTTCTTCCCTAACTGATTCCTCACTCTTTCCAGCTATTAACAGATCATCTACATATTGAACAAGGTTTATTCCTGGATTTGGGGTATAGGTTTTCATTATCTTTTTTAATGCATGCCCAAATAAATTCAGGGACTCAGTGTATCCCTGTGGGAGCATGGTCCACCTTAGTTGTTGCTTTCGGTGGGTATCGGGATCTTCCCATTCAAATGCAAAATAGTCCCTACATTCTTCCTTCAAGGGGCGTGCCCAAAAGGCGTCTTTCAAATCTATAATACTATACCATTGGTCATCAGGTTTCAATTGACTGAGCAATGTATGGGGATTAGCTACTACAGGGAACCGGGCAATAGTTCTCTTATTTATTTCCCTTAAATCATGTACTAGTCGGTATTTTCCATCTGGTTTTTTTTACAGGTAAGATGGGGGTGTTGAAGGGAGACATACAAGGTTCCAGTAGCCCTTGTTGTATTAACTGTTATATTTCTGGTTTTAGTCCCCTTCGCCCATCGTCTGACCTGGGATATTGTTTTATCCTCACCGGGATTTCCGGGTTTTGGATAATAACTGTGAAAGGCTCTATATTCAGTCTCCCTGCTGTGTCAGGGGTATACCAAACCTCCGGGTTTATCTTCTCCTCGTCAGTGGCCCGTAGGGGGCACAGTCTGACTTTCAACTGTTCTTCTTCACTATTTATATTTATTCCGAATTCCACCATTAAATCTCTACCTAATAAATTGTAATCGGCTTCAGGAACTAGTAGCAGGGATACCCATATTTTTTTTTCTCTGATTCTATTAAGACATCTTTAATTACAGGAGCCTTGAAGGGTTCCCCTTTTGCCCCAATAACCTGTACTGTTAAAGGCAAAATCTTACATCCCGGGGGCAAAGACTGAACTGTTGATCTCTCGGCCCCCGTGTCTACAAGGAAGGTTATGGGGGTTTGCTGGGGACCCACTTTAAGTTTTACCAAGGGCTCTGATGACATTTGAGTCCCCAATAAATAGAGCCCTTGACCCCCCTAATCCTCTTTGAACATTTTCTCATCCCTAAGCCTCTTTCGACATTCCCTCTTCATGTGTCCTTTTCCACCAGAGTAATAGCACACCGTTCCTTCTCTCCCCCCCGCTGGGGGCCCTCCTAAATCCTGGGGACCCCTCCTCATGTCATTTCTTTCCCGTGGTGGAGAGTTGTTTCGCTGCCCCTCCCTTACTGATGCCACCATCATCCGAACTTGCCCTTTATGTGCTTCTTCCTCCCGTCTAACATATACTTTCTGAGCCTCCCTAAGCAATTCATCAAGTCCTCTGTCCTGCCAATCCTCTAACTTTTCTAATTTCTTTCGAACATCTTCCCACGATTTAGCTACAAACTGTGTTTTCAGGAGTGCTTGCCCCATAGGCGTCTCTGGATCCACCCCTGAGTATAACTGAAAACTCTTCCTTAATCTTTCCAGCCATTCGGTGGGTGCTGTGGTGTGTTCTTAAGTTCGTTAGTTTGCTCCCCCCATTTTCTGTATTACTTCCTGCTGCTACCCTGCCAGTTATGTTGCTATGGAAATGAAACTGCTCCTCCCTTGGTTTCTCTTATAAAGTGAAAGTTGTTTCCTCCTTGGGGTCAGTCAATCACTCTTTTTCTCCTCCCAGGTTTCGAGAATTTTCCTTTCTCTGGGAGGTATGGTTAGCTGTAGCCCCGGAGCCCCTCCTATGATTTATAACAGTTGGTTACTTTAGTGTATCAGTTATGTTTCGTACCTCCAAATATGTATTTCTATTGGATAGCCGGGTTTCCCTGCCTTCTTCCCCTCTTTTCCCTTAAAACCCTCTCCTGCCCCTTGTTCGGGGCCATTTGCTTGGTGTTTTTCCCCTCTTTGTTGGTTCTTCTGTAATAAACCGACAGTTTTACCCCCAGCAAGTGGTCGCCTCCTAATTCGTCTCTCACCGCGCTGCTCCGAGCTATCCCCCCAGCTCAGCCCGAGGCCAAAGCCGCCAAGGGGGGCTGTTTTCTGATGCGCAGGGGCCCTGGCCTTCGCCCCTCACCAGATAGCCGGATTCCAGGGCCGTGCCCGCCCCCGCGCAGGTGGGGGTCTCATCCTTTCCTTGGCACTCTCTGAATGCCTTGCTTATATTTTGTCCCCGGGGCACAGCCTCTCGTATGCCCTGGATTATAATAGTTCTTAAGTCCTGCATATGACCACGATGGTTAGGGTCCTGATTATTCCAATTGGGATTTTGCAAGGGCCATTTGACATCAGCCGCAGGACCTTGAACATGCTGGGCGTCCCAAATTCTCATTCCTGCCCTTCTAATCATCCCTCTCTCCTCTGTTGTAAATAGTATGCCTAGAATGGACTGTATCTCTACCCAAGTATATACATTTGGTCCCAGGAACTGATCCACCCTTTCTGCTACTCCTATAGGGTCTTCTAATAATTTTCCCATCTCTTTCTTAAACTCATGGACATCTCCTGAGTTTAAGGGGACAGTGACAAACCCCATCCCAGCTTGAGGTCCCCCTAATGCTATTTCCCTAAGAGGGAACAACCCACTGTTCTCTCCTTCCTGAATTACTGTCCTCATCTGACTCCAAGTACGCCTCCTGTAATCCGGGGAGTCTGTGACCTGCTGTTTGTCAGGGGCTGATGCCGGAGGAATGTTTGGAAGGTATGCAGCGGGGGCTGGGGCTGGTGGTGGTACATATGGGGGAGGATAAATAGAAATCTCTTCCTCCACTCAGGAGTTTTTCTTTCTTTCTTCCTCCCCTTGGCTTCCCTTAAGGGGGAGCAATCTAGTTATTTGCTCATTATTTCCTACCAACCACAATTAAGCATAAGCACTCTCCACCAGGTTTTCTGGCACTTTGGAATTCACATAGATATTCAGGGCTTGACAGACCCAGTCCTCAGAGGATCCGAAAACGGGCCAGTATACATTTCCTGAGTCCAGTTTCTTACCCCCCCATACTACCATGCAATAATTTATCATTTTTGCTTTATCCTTCCCTTTTCTGGAGGGAAAATCATCCCAATACTTAATCATTAATCCTAACAGACTATCCTTAGGTATTGGGGGTAACCGGGGGCCCTCCCCCATGGTGTCAGAAGACTTGCTTTCCTTCTGCCCCACCTTCCAAGGCACCTCCATGCACACACACACACACACCCCCCTCGGTCGTGGCTCGCTCCCTCGTGGGCTACGAGAAACGCACTACTGGAGGGTCCCTGTTGCCTCGTCCTCAGTTGGACGTCTCATTCACTGTTCCCTGGGATTCCAACCCCAACCGAGCGGTTCACCCGTATACTCACGCATCCTGCGTCTTCGCTAGGATCTTTGTGCACAAAGTTTACAGGGTTACCGGTGTTTCCTTGCTTATTCTCGAATTTAGGTTCGTCGGTCAAGAGGGGGGGGTCGGTTGAGAAGATCAGGGCCACCAAAGGGGTGGGGGCACCCCCCCCGAATTCTAAAACCAACCCTGTCTCAGGATCCGAGTCACGGCACCAAATTGTGATAAATGAATCAACCATATTTAAGAACCGTACAATTATCTTTATTATTATGCAAGCAAGAATAAGCAAGATTCAGCACTGGGCGGCCAGGAGTCCCCGCTCCTCTTAGGCGTGCGCCTTTCCCCTCCAAAGTTTGCTTTTTATTGTCCTTTTTCTCCAGATTCCTGGATGACGTGGTCTGTTTTCTGCGCGTGCTCCTCCGGTTGCTAGGGGTCTTCTTTCTGCCTTCTGGTGGTCGTGGGATGAAGGCCCCAAGTCTTCCTCTTTTTTCTGCTTTCCTTCTAAGGCATATCTATAACTTTAAATCCTACAAGCTAAGCAATTCTTGCAAGGTTAATAATTGCTACCATATGTGTTTCAGAAAGCCTCGTATATCTATGGGGTGGAATTTTGCAGACCAAGCAATTCTAGCGAGGTTAGTAATTGTTGCCAGATGTAGCTGTATCTACTTACAAGAGGAAGGGGGGGGGGGGTTGGTCGTAACCCAAGCAATTCCTTAAACGTTTTCCCACACGTGGCTGCATAGGTATCCTGATAAACAAGAGCTATTTAGCTATTGTTTTATAATTTAAATTATCTAGCTATTAATGAACAAACATATTGTTATTTATTACAGTGGCCAGCAACTTCGGGCTGATCCCCTCGCTCCCGGCTCCCTGCGGGCCATGGCCAGAGACGACCGGGATGGCCCTGGCAGGGGGCTCTCCTCGGCTCCCTGCATATGCGGGATGTGACCTTGCCTCTGTTCCTCTTTCTTGCAGCCCTTGAAGGAATGGCATATGACAGCAGTCCTGCAATCAGAGATGCTGCAGTAGAATTCTGTTTAGTTCTCCGGGCTCTTGAGAGAGCTCCCTACTCCCCATGGCAGAAGCTGCGAGATGGATTCCGCAGTGCATGGAGGAAACGGCCTCGTCTTTGCTGCACTGCCTTACTATTCTGCTGCAGCTCCCCGGAGAGGTGATCTGCAACACGCAGTCTGCTTGGGCCATTTGAGCCAGCAGGAATTTTCTTTTGCCTTCTTCTAGATTTTTGTGTTTGTATTTCTGTTGGTTTTGATTGTGTAAATATAAAATATCTTACAATACACAGAGTCCCAGGATCTTTCTTTTCCTGCGCAAGGTCTGTAGGGCATAAGAGAAGAGGGGGAAAAGGTTGCTTGTACTCAGCCAGCTGCCCAGGCGTGCAGTGTTGCAGGGAAAATGACCAGAAGCCTTTTGGCCTTTGGTGGTTCTCCTGAAGCCTTTGTGCTGCCCACAGAGCGGCTGGGCAAGGGCCGGAGCTGCGGGGATCCCTGCCAGAGCGGTGCCTGGAGATGGCCACAAGCCCTGTGCTGGACAGGAAGGGCCATCCGTGTCCTCCTGCCCGTCTGCTGCTGGCTGCAGTGCTGAGGGCTCCCAGGTGCCTCTGGATGGGGTTCCTCTGGAGCTGCTGTGGGGCTGTGGCGCTGCTGCCGGCAAGCTTGGCCAGGCTGGGGGAGACCCTGAGGGGCTGAGGCACTGCTAAGCCCTGAGCAATGGGCTGGCAGAGGCCATAAGCAGCCCCCTGGCAGCCGCCTCGATCCCAACAGCCGGCTGCTCTGGCGCTTCCAGGTCGGTGGCCGGTTGGAGGGACGCCCTGGAATCAGGCGTGGAACCCTGGTCCTGGCCTTTCAGGGCCGTGAGGCCAGCTGTTGTGGGGCTGGGGGGATGCCCTCCCAGTGCTCCAGACTGGAGCCCCCCGCCCCTCAGCCTTAGGCATTGAGCTCCACTGCCTGATATCCACGTCTTGTTACTCTTGCCGTGGGGGAGGCCGAGCTCTGTGGCTTTAGGCCCCATGGAGCCAGAAGAGCAGCAGCTTTGAGCCCACAGCTGCCACAGAAAGGCCCTCCTGGACCACGGACATTCCTGTCCTGCCCAGGCCAGGGACACATGAGAGTGCAGCGGGCACCTTCAGGGTGCCACGCTGGCTTTGCACTGGGCCACCTCCCTGTGCTGCGCACGGCTGGCTCTTTGCTTTGCTGCTCTCGGCCTTGTGTCATCATACTCCTCTGGCTGCCTGCAGCCAGGGGCAGCCCTATCAGGAGGGTGAAAGGCCCCGTCTCCAACATCTCAAGAGGGAAATGGAGCTCTCCCGGCCCTCAGCCCACGCTGTAAGCAGAGCAGAGCCTTTTCCCCAGCCCCGTTGCCTTTCTGCCTGCTTCTGGTCCCTGGCCACCGTGACCCACTGCACTCGCTCTGAGTCACCTACAGCATGCCTGGTGCCTCTTGATTTGCTGACCCTGGGATGGGAGGCTCACTGAGGGAAAGGTGGCTGTCCCAATGCTGAGGGCACACGTGGCTCACTAAGCAGACTTGAGGCTTCCCCAGCAGCTTGCAGGTGCCTTATGTGTCATGTTACAGTGCTTGTGCTCCTGTCTGTTCCCGTCCCTCTTCTCACCCTCACCCAAGCTGCACCCTCTGACCTACCTTCAGTAAACCCTGTTGCATCAGACACGGTGTCAAGAGCCCTCCTTCGGCTGCCGGCCGAGCGCACGTTAAAACCTCCGGGCCGGGGAGCAAGGTGGGGCTGGGGGCGCTGGTCTCTCAGACCAAGAGGGAACGGCTCTCGACAGCACCTGCCCATGGACATTCCCCGCACACAATAAAATCATCTCCAAGTTTAGCTAGTAAGCTAGTAAGGTATAAACCACTAATTGCCTGGAAATCTGGCACTAGTCTCTGAGTTCCATTAGGTTTCTTTATTGCTGATCTAGCAGTATTAAATTTTGACTGCCATTCTTCCAATAGTCCTGATGTCAAGGATTTTATTGATTGTTGGCTCTATTCCTTTCCTAGCTTCTAATCTTCAAGGGTATTGCTTTCTGACTACTGGCCCAACTCTTGTCTGTAGCTCAATTTTCATAGGGTCTGCTTGTTTTGATTTTCCTGGGCTATCAGATACTATCCCATACTCTTGGGTACACCTGATTCAATACTTGCTCTAACTAGTTCTTCTTGTTTGTTGGTCTGGTGTCAATTGTCAGTCCTACTGCTAAAACCGCTCCTTTGTCTTCAGGTACCTTCCATTGAAGTTTTCTTTTTCTAAACGGAACTGTTGCTTCTAAATTTTCAAGCAAATCTCTGCATAGGACAGATTTGGGTGAGTTTGGTAAAGAAAGAAACTGATGTATTCCCATTTTCTTCTTGATTTTACATCAAAGTGGTTTCAGGAAGAATGCATTTTCTGGCTGCCCTATAGTTGCTCCTATTGCTTGAAGATAGTTTTCACTTTTGGGTATCAGTGCTTGATTCAAGAGTGAAAATGTCTCTCCACTATTTCTTAAAATTTCAACTTCTTCATCATTCTTTAGCTGTATTTTAAACAGTGGCCTGCTAGGGTAAGAATTGCCAGTCTCGGTCATTTCTTATCATCTAGAGTGGCTGCAAGAGTTTTGTGTACTTTGTCGGCTAACTCTGGGCACTGGCCCTATTTCCAGTGTCCTGATTTCTTACAAGATGCACACTGATTTGCGTCCAGCTTGGTCTGTGGCTGCTTTGAACCTCCTCTGCCTCTGCTATTTTCGCCCCTGCCTCTGCTTCAACCCCGCCTACATCCGTCCTCTCCCTGGTGCTGATCCAGAGCTGCCACCATGGCTGCAGGGAGCTCTTTTTCTTTTTCCCTCTCTTGACTTTCGTACACTTTCTACTTTTGATGTAGTGTCTAAAAGCTTGCGTCACTGCTCAGTGTTCTTCGAACACTTCTCAAACTCAGACGGGCTTGGTGCTGTGACCATTTCCCTGGGGTGTTCCAGTTTGTGTTTATTTATCTGTTATCGTAGAATGGTTTGTTTTCAGGTACCCCTAGGTTCTGCCCTCCCTCAAAGCTGTCCCTCATGCCATTCCCCACTCTTTGTTCCAGCTCCTTCCCTGCCTCTCAAGATAATCCAGCTCTTTATTCCTGAACCTTCCCTGTCACTTTTGCCTTGGACCAATCCCTGACTGCACCACCCCTTTGGAATTCCTCTATTGCTGGAAGCCCCACTGGCCCATGTGAGCTACCCTCTCCTCCCATCTGTCCTAATTAGGCCCAAGAACCTGATGGAATCCCCTCGCTCCTCCCCTGCAGATTCCTTATTGCTCAATCGTTTGTATCCACCCCCTGAGTTGTACCCCGATAAAATCCCGTGCACAGAAGTGCTGGCGGCTCTTTGCTGCCTAATCCTTCCCTTGGAATAAGCCTTGGCCTGTGGAACCTCACAATCGAGGAGCCTCCTCCTTCTCTTTGGCCTGCTCCGTGCTGCAGTTAGTGGATCCTGAACCACGGAGCGGTGGCTCACCAGGGTCAGCCGCGGGCAGGACCCAAGCCTTGGCCGTTCCCCACTCCCGGCGCAGCACCGCAGTTTTCCCAGGAGCCAGCCCGGGCTCCGCTGGGCTGCGTCAACGGGGAACCCGTCCCAGTGCCCGACTGTGCTCTGGGTGAAAAACCTTGATCTGATACGGAAATGAAACTTGCCCTGTCCCAGCTCCCTGCCCTTTTCTCCGGTCCTATCACTGGTCCCAGCAGTGACGAGAGCTGCAGCAGCCCCTCTGATTCCTCTCAGGAGGATGTTGAAGACCACAATGACGCCCTTTACTCTCCTCCAGGCTGAACAAAGTGCCTTCAGCCACATCCAGGGCTTCCCCTCCAGGCCACACTCCATCCTTGCAGTCCTCCTTTGCATTCTGGCTAATGGTTTCATATCTTTTGATATTGTACTGCCCAAAAGTGCGCCCGTCTGCTTCCAGCGCTTCTCTTGGCTGCTGCTTCAGGGTGTGGGCACCATCATCAGAGACACAGAAGAGCTTCTCCTCCCAGAGTTGTCCTTATCCTCCGCACTTCCACGTCTCTGCCTTGATGTTCACTGGGGAACTTGCCACTTTGTGGCCGCTCATTGCTGTGCTCAGCAGGGACACACTTTTGTTTGGACATGAGCTGCCAGAGCAAGACATGCAGCAACTGAAGCTGAGAAATGCAGAGGCTGGGCAGATTCCGTTTTTTCCAGAATGTGGGAAGGAGAGTGAGAAAAGCACAAGGAAATTTCAGGCTGTTAACTTTGCAATCTAATTGCCCTGGGAAACTCAGCAATGGATGGTGCTCTGGTGCTACTGCCAATGCCTTCCATGAGAAAAATTCATTTCAGGAAGGAGCAACATCATCTGACAGAGACCAAGTGTGCCAGCAGTTGCTCCAGGTGCTCCTGCCATCAGCCCCTGCAGGAAAGAGGCACAACCCACAAGGCACGTGGCCTTTGGCTCCTTCTGGCACAGAAGCCCCCCGGGGGCACAGGTCTCTGGGGCAGGAGACGGGCACCAGCGCTGCCAGGGCTCGGGGGCTGGCAGGTCTGCTTGGCCGGGGACTGTGCCACACCTGCTGATGTCAGCGCTCCCCGGGCTCCAGGGCTCAGAGCAGCATTGGTGCCCGGGCCCACACGTTCCTTGCGCGTGTCACACCGGCAGCTTTAGGATGGCCACCAGCCGGGACGTGTCCCAAGGAGACCGTGCCAGCTTCCCTGCAAGGCCCCGTGCCCTTCCCAGAACGGCTGCGTCGGCAGCCCTGGGGGCTCCTTCTGCTGCCCTGAGCCCACAGAGCATGGCAGCGTTTGCTGATGCACTGAGCCCTTCTTAAAGACCCTGTCGGCCTTGCTTAGGCTCCTGGGGCCAGCCATTCCTTCCAAACTGGGCCCCTTTGGGTGGGCTGGGCGTGGCCCCAGGGCAGGCGGCAGAGTGTGCAAGGGCCCTTGGTGACACGGTGCCGCACACTCACTGTGACATGGAGCGGGTGTCCAAGGGCCCTTTGTGACACGGGGTGACATAGGGGCTGGAGGTGACAAGAGCACACCACAGTGCTCGGAGCACGCGACGGGACAGGACGGGACAGAGCGGTGCCGTGAGGAGCCCCCGCACAGCGCGCTCGTTCGCGTCCCACCCGGAGCTTTTCTGAAGCCTTGTTCCTGCAGCTGAGCTCCAGGCCAGACCACAGGACTTGCTGACCCGTGGTCTCCCTGGGGCTTCTCTTCTGCAGGTGCCCTTGAGGCCATATCATAGTCCTAGTCAGGAGTCCCCTGTCCTTGTGGCAGGGGCCCTTGAGACCGAGTGCAGGACTTGCTGTCCTGTAGCCTTCCTGAGGCTTCTTACTTGAAGGTGCCTTCCAGGCACCACTGCAGCACTTGGTGACTTGGAGCTTTTCCAAGGCAACTCTCCTGCAAATAGCCACAAATCCAGGCAGAGACATGGAGCAGAGACACCTGGCAGTGCCTGAGCTGGCCTGGGTGGAGGAGGAGGAAGAAGGCCCTGCAGCTGCCCCGGCACAGCAGACTGAAAAGGTGGTGCCGTTTCAGCCACCGCAGGAGGGTGAGTGGCAGAGCTGGGCCACAGGACTGGTGCCTGCTGCCAGCTTGAACCCCATGCCGTGCCGTGCCGTGCCATGCTATCCCCTGGGGACATGCCCACGGACAGGACGGAAGAGGGGCCGGGCAGAAACCCCGCAGTGGCCGTGCTCCATCCCCTGGGGCATCCCGGGGCTCTCCCTGCCTGGGGAGCACAGGGCTGGGCCGCGTTCTCCAGCCTCTCCCGCAGCCCCTCATCTCTGGCTGCGCTCGCTCTTTGCCAGATGCAGCCCTGGAGCGCACACAAGAGCAGGAGTCCAGCCGTGGCCGCTTCCGCAGAACAGCGCAGGTACCTGCAGCCACCCCCACCTGGGCTGGGCCTGCTGTCCCTGCTCAGCACAGCACCGTGTGTGCAGCACTCCATGCAACATCCCTGGCTTCTTGCCCTTCTCCTACAGTTTGTTTGCAACTTCCTCAAGAGAATTGAGGAGGAAGAGACCATCGCCACGGGCATGGGCGTCAGACCATACTCGCCCATCCTCCTAAGCAAGACCGGTGCTGCCCTGCTGTGTATGCTTGTAGAGGACGATTTTTACACTCCAAAACAAGTAAGCAGCCTGTGGCCAGGCTTTGATCCTCCCAGCAATTGCTTGGCCTCCCAGTCCACGCATGCTGCTTGCTGTGAGTCTTTCAGGCCACATGGCAGTGGTGTGGGAAGGGAAGCACTCCTCTGGGGAAGCTGGGAACATTGCTCCCTCTGGCAGCTTTCCAAGTCTCCCCGTGCCTTCTCCAGGTGCCCGCCATGGTGAGGTACATTCACTGCTGGCTCATGGCCAATGATTCTGCTGAGCACAGGTTGGATCAGGCCCTGCTGGATCTCACCGAAGCACAGCCCGCTGACGTGGTCATGACGCTCCTGCGTGTGGCCCCATCCTGTGACAGGTATGGGGCCCACCTGCCCACAGGGCTCAGGCCTCCCCAGCCCATCACCCTGTACTGCCTGTCCCAGGTGTCGGAGCAACAGAGAGTTCCAGGGCCCTCTGGCTGCTGCCTTTCCCAGCCCTGGCACGTCAGCCCCCGAGCCTGCTGCCGTGCTCCCTCCCTGCCCCTCAGGGCTCTGTCCCCACAGGGCTGGGCTGCCTTGGTGCTGCTGGCCAGGGCCAGTTGGCAGAGGCAGAGGCAGTGGTCAGCCCAGGCCCCTAGGGATGCCCAGGCCACGGTGCCGTGTCTGAGACCCCCCCTGAGACAGAGCTCTGATCCTGCAGAGCTGCCATCACCATGTGGAAGACCATCATGTGCTCGCTCAGGACGGCAGAGCCGGCACTGATGATACTCCGGGATGTGCTGGGGAGCTGGCCCAAGCACCCCACGTGCACCTCCGATGGGGACAAAACGGGTGTCTTTGTCCTGGCTGTGAGTTTCTGTAACTGGCCTTTGCTGGCCCCAAGGCTGCCTCTCCAGCAGCTCTCCATCCTCCTTCCCCCACTGCATCTGCCTGCCTCAGGCGCTGGCCTGAAACCTGGCCCAGGGGCAGCATCAGGCCCACCAGGCCCTGTGCTCCCCCTGCCAAGGTCTCTCCTGGCCTCTCCCTGCCACGCTCGCGCCCTGCCACGCACACACCTCGGCACTGAGCGCTGTCTCGGGGCCTTTGTCCTTTGCAGGCAATGGTGGTGATGTGGAAGATCCTCCAGGAGCCCCCTGTCCCACCTGTAGTAGAGCCGTATTTCCCCCACCTCTTTGTGCATCTGCTCTTCCAAGTGCTCTTCAGCACTCTGGATATGCCAGAGGAGGTCGATACCTTCTGGAAGAAATGCCAGGAAGAGCACGGCCTTGCCACCAGCCCCAACAGGTGCTCCATCCCACTCCTGCTGTCCCTGCCACGTCCCTGGGCAGGAGCCAGTGCTTCCAGCATGACCTGGGCTTTGCTGTGCACACAGGTTTGCAGTGCGCACCCTGAAGTCCCTGCTCTGCCGAATGCAGCACGAGGATGTGGTGGTGGCAATGGAACGCAATTGTGGCTGGGACACACTGCTGTGTGCTGACACCCACCACTATGCCGTGGGTCTGCTGGCCAGGTGAGACCCCCTTCTCCCCACTGCCTTTTGACATGTGTGCTCCGTGCCCAGGTGCCCCACACACTCCCCCAGGTCGTGGGCCATAGGGCCTTGTCACCGAGGGATGGCCAAGCAGACTGGAAAAGGCTGGGAGAGGAGGGTGCCCACAGGGAGCCACCTCCCAAATAGCCCAGGGCCCCTTGCAGGATGCTGGGGAAAGACCAGACCTGTGTGTGTCAGTCCTGGCAGAGGTTTGTCCCCCTGGCCCACAGTCTTGGTTCCTTTATCTCCTGCCAGGAGGATGTGCTGTGTCTCCATCCCCTTGTGTTCCCGGATCGCTCGCTACCTGCTGCGGCTGCTCAGCACACAGGAGCCACGCTGGGAGCTGCCCACCCTGGCGTTCCTTGTGGAGGTGAGCCTGATGGCCAGCGCTGCCTGGCTGAGCTGCCTCCCAGCTCTCTGCCCTCTTGGAGCCGCAGCTGCCTGGGATGGTGCCCATGCCCTGTGCTGCTGCCTGGGCCCAGCCCCGTGTGGCTCTGGGCTCCTGCCAGCCGGGTCCCTGTCACTGCCCTGTGCCTTTCAGGTCCTCAAGTGGCTGGACCTGAGTGAATGCGGCGTTAACAGAGTCCTGCAAATCTTGTCAAGGCAGCTGCAGAGTGAATGCAGGGAGAGGCGTCGCCTGGCACTCAGGGCCCTTCTCAAGCTCACTGATGATCCCTGCACGGTGAGAAGGGGGCAGCAGCTGAGTCTGAGCTGGGGAATGCAGTCACTTGGGCTTGGCTGGGCTTTGAGTGCTGGGGCAGCTGCTCCCAGCTCTCCTGCCTCCCGGTTCAGCTGCCCAAGTGCTTTAGGACAGGCCTTTGGCCTCTGGGCCCTGCGGCAGCAGGACAGCATTTCATAAACTTGTATTCTGCACAGACCAAAAGCATGCAGAGCCTGACTGAAAGTCTTGTGGAGCTCCTGTGGGATGGAGAGATAGTTATGATGACAGTCATGCTACTCAACTCTATCATCTTGGACAGTGACAGGCTGCTGCCCAGCCCCATCACACTGCAGCTGCTTGAGGCGCTCCTGCCACTCTTTGACCACGTAAGGCTCACTGCTCCCAGCCACAGCCACTGGGTGCTGCCCAGACACTTTATGCCCTGTGAATTTGCAGGCCTGTGCCAGGCTGACTCCCGTGCAGCCGATGCTGAGGTCTTTTTTTCTTCCTTTCTTACAGGACAATTGGCAGGTGAAGCTGATCTCCATACTGCTCTTCCAAAGATTGGTGACTCATCCAAAGTTAAAGGCAAAAAAGGCCCTGAAGACACCCCTGCGCCAGAGCCTGCTGCCACTCTTCTTCCACTGCCATGATGAGAATCAGCGTGTGGCAGAGGTGAGGACTCATGGGCTGCTGCTGTCCTCCTGGCAGGGGGCTCGGCTGCCTCCTGCCCTGGCACCTGCCGGGCTGCAGCCTCCTCCAGGCCTTGGCACAGGGATGCGGGTCCTGCGCCCTGGGCTGTGGGGCCATCTCTGTGTCTGCTGCTCTCCAGGCTTCTCAGGAAACGCTGCTTTGTGTGGCTGAGTTCCTGAAAAGGAGGGATCTCGAAAGACTGCTGAAGAACAAGGTGTGGAAGTTCGCTGAGTTCCTGGTAAGGAGGGCCTGCATGCCCCAGCCTCAGCCCGGAGAAGGCCCCTGAGGGCGGTGCTCAGTGTGCGGGCTGGCAGCTGTGCCCCTGCCCGCTGCTGCGGCCAGAGGACGCGCGGGCTCTTCTCCAGGCTCCCGTGGGCCTGAGTCGGGTGCCCATGGAGCCCCGGCCCGGTGGGGCTGCGGGCTGACACCGCGGCTCCCCGGGCAGCAGCCGGCCCTCTGCCCTCTCCTCTCGGGAGCCCTTGGCCAGCAGCTGCTGGCCGCGCCTCAGGGCTGTGCGGGCAGGCGAGGCCGGCGATGGGCGCAGGCAGTGCCCGGCCCCGGGGCTGAGCCTGCGTCAACCCTTCCCTCCTGCCGCTCTCTGCAGCTGGCAGAGGACAGGAGCCGAGCGGCCGAGCACCTGCGCCAGGCCCTGCGCTACGTGGAGAGCCCACAGGAGCCGCTGCGAGAGGCGGCCGTCCGGTTCATTTGTGAGTCCCGAGCCCGGGCTCCTCCCCGGCCCGGCCCGCCGCAGCTCGGCCCCAGCCCCGCCTGCTGCCCCGGCAGCGTCAGCCCGGGTCGGCGCCGTGGAGCCCCGCCTGGCCCGGGCATTGCTGCTGCCGCCCTCTGGCAGCCGTGCCCTGGGGCGGCAGCGTGCGGCAAGGGCCGGGCTGAGCCCTGCCAGGCCAGCAGCCCGTGTGGCCACAGCGCCGGCAGCGCCGCTGGCAGGGAGCTGTGCCGCTGGGGCCGTGACAGGCTCTGTGTTCACAGGCATGGCCGGGCGGCACCTGAGGGGGCAGCAGCAAGAGCTGCAGCTGATCTGCACTGGTGAGTGAGTGAGGGCAGCGGGCTGACAGCAGAGGCTGCCGGGGGAAGAGCTGCAAGCCCTGCCCCGGCTGTGGAGGGCTCTGCTCCCGTGGGCAGAGCACAAGGAGATTTCAGGGCCCTGTGGGCCATTGATGGCCAGCAGCCTCGGGCTGATCCCCTTGCTCCCTGCTCCCTCCTGGCCATGGCAAGAGCCGGCTGGGATGGTCCTTGCAGGGGGCTCTCCTGGTGTTCCCGCAGATCTGGCTCTGACCGTGCCTCTGTTCCTCTCTCTTGCAGCCCTGGAACGCCTGACGGAGGACACGAGCAGTGCCGTGTCACAGCTGGCACTTGAAACACTGCATGTCGTCCTGGCAGTACAGCGTGGGCGATATTCCACCATCCAGAGGCTGCAAGATCAGCTGCGCAGGGCATGGATCACTCGGCCTCGCCTGTCGGGGCTCAGCTGCCTGCTCTGCTGGATTACTGAGGAGGAGAGCTGATCTGGGAGGCTGTCTTTGCTGGGGCAACCTGTGCCAGGGTTAATTTTCCTTTTCTCTAAGATTTTTCTTTCTTCTTTTCCATTTTCTTATCTATATTGTAAATAAATAAATTTTAGAGTATATAGAATTATATATATTATTATAGATTTTAGATTACTGTAAATAATTCTAGAATGTGGTATGATACACAGACTGCCAGGAACTTTTCTTTGCTGCCCAGGCTCTGAAGGGCAAGAGGCAGGAAAGGGTGAAAAGGATTCTTGTGCTCAGCAGCACAGCAGGCAGAGTGGTGGTGAGGCCCTGCAGGGGGAAAAGGGTGCTTGTGCTCACCCAGCTGCCCAGGCGTGCAGTGCTGCAGGGGAAATGGCCAGAAGCCCCTTGGCCTTTGGTGGTTCTGCTGAAGCCTTTGTGCTGCCAGCAGAGCGGCTGGGCAGGGGCCGGGGCTGCGGGGATCCCTGCCGGAGCGGTGCCTGGAGATGGCCACAAGCCCTGTGCCAGGCAGGAAGCGCCATCCGTGTCCTCCTGCCCATGTGCTGCTGGCTGCCTTGCTGAGGGCTCCCAGGTGCCTCTGCATGGGGCTGCTCTGGAGCTGCTGTGGGGCTGCGGCGCTGCTGCCGGGCAGCTTGGCCAGGCTGGGGCAGCCCCTGAGGGGCTGGGGCGCTGGCAAGCCCTGAGCAATGGGCTGGCAGAGGCCACAAGCAGGCCCCCGGCAGCCGCCTTGATCCTGCCAGAGTTGACTTGCAAGACGGACCCTGGGCACTCTGGAACTGACAGCATCAGTGTTGTTGGAAACCCAAATGCAGGGAAATCTCAGACCTTTGGTCTTGTCCGCAAAGGTTAGAATTAAGCACAGAATTTGATCTGAGACCTTGGAAAGGATTTCCAAACTTAGGTGCTAGAAGCAAGAATGAGGATGTCTTGTTTTTAGCAGAGATACGGGGAGAAACGTTGAAGTGGAGGAAAGTTCAGAGTTTTAGAGTTCAAGATCTAGAAAAAAATAAAAGTGGTTACAATGGTAAACAAGAAGCTTAGGATGCAGTGCTGTGAGTTTGTGTGTCATGATTGGCTAAGGAAGCTTACACTGTAGCATGAGTCCCTAAGACGAAATATTGAAGGATTGGCTGCAAAACATAAATATTCTTGTTGGCAGTGTCTTCTTGGCCAAGAAATCCTTCAAAGCTCTTGTAACTACAAGTCTTGCAGGCCTTGTGAGCCATGCAGTGCAGATGTGGGCCAAACTCATGCTTCTTGTCTATGTAGAAGAGAAGAAAAAATAATGGCATAATCTAAAAAACTCAGAGGTCCGCTTTCTAGCTCATTCCAAAGTCCTTCAACACCCCCAAAGTGGAATTTAGCTACAAAGAGATGACAAGGACTCTTAGTGCTGCCTCTTTGACCCCACAGCAGCTGCTTTAGAATCTTTCCCATAACCCTGTGTAGTCATGTGCCAGAAATGGATCATTTGAAGGAACTTTCCCAACTGACTTGCATGGAGGTTTGTCTGACGGTTATTTGAGGAGAAAGGCTCCCAGCAGAGGTCTGGGCTTTGGCCTAGCTGTGTCCCCTGCTGATTGTGAAGTGTGCCATCAGCTGCAGGGCTTTCTGGGCTAAAAATATCATCAAGTCACTTGGACTTGCTCTTTTTGGCCTCTAGAAGTTGGACCCAATTTCGGGGCAATTTTGGAGACCTCATCTATGGGTGGATGTAGCGCCTAGGATTTTCCCAATTGCTGGGAATGATTCTCCAGGTCCCTGAAATATCCAGGGCCCTGGTAAGTTCCAGCTCCACACATGCCATGGCAATGAGAAGCAAAGGAACCTTTTTTGTGCTGCTTGTGTCACTGCACTGGGCTCATGGGATGGGAGCACGCAGCCCTTGTGCTGGAGCTGAGCTGCTCTGCCCAGCACTGGTGGCCACTATCCCATCTGGTTTTGCTTGTCCTGGTTCCCTGACAGCTGGGGCCCTGGGCAGAGCCCTGAGAGCCTGGTCTGCCCCCAGGGAAGGAGAAGGAGCCCCTGGAGAAGCTGTACCGGGTGGGGATGCTGCTGCTGCTGCTGCTGCTGCTGGAGACAGCGAGGGTGACATCAAGGATGAGAAGCTCTTCCTCAGCCTGGCCACTGGAGGCTGAAGGTGATGCACTTTGATTCTGGCACCTTCGTCAAAGCCAAACTCCACAGGGAATTTGCAGATGAGTCCCCATTTGGGAAATTCTGCCACATTTGGGCATGACCCAGCATGGCAGGGAACCAAAGGTTCTCCCTTTGCTGGGGCAGATGCAACTCATTCTTCAGTCGCTGCCCAGCTGCTTTTGGCAGGGCTGGGAGGATGGGCTGGGGTGGGTACGAAATGGGAGTGGGCTCCTGGGCCTGCCAACAGCCCCCAGCACCCACCGTGCCCCGGGCTGGGGCTGGGGCTGGGGCAGCCAGCCCGACACAAACCAACCCCATGGTGGGAGCAGAGGTGGGGCTCCAGAACCTGTGCACAGCTGCTTTGCTGTGCAGGCAAGGAAGGGTATGGGCTGCTCCACTGCCCTTGTTTGCTTTGGAGTCACCGTGATTTTGGGGGGCAGTGCAAAGGGGAAGAGAGAAAGTGTGGGCTTCCCTCACCCATGGCTGGGTTTTTCCCTGGCATGCAGGGGTTGGGCCTTCCTCAAGACCCTGACAGAGATGGGAGTTTTTACTGTTTTTCTTGTTTTCCCTTTCTGTCTTGAATCTCTTTTCAATAATGTGTTGTATGTTTTTCCAGAGGAAGCATTCGAGGTGATCCATTGTGGATGGGGAAGTGCTTGGGAGCAGCTGTGGTGTGGATGGGCCGTGCCCTTGGAGAAGGCTGAGGCCATGGTTTGGGAGCAGCTTTTCTTCCAGCCATGGGTGGCATGAAGTGAGTCCCTGTGTGCTTGCCAGGGTGGGATCAGAGCTTTTGGGAGATGGCAGCGAGCACAGGAGCATCCTGCTCTGGGCAGCTGCTGAGGGCTGGATGTGCCGTGGCTGGCTGCAGGCTGGGCACAGGTCCTGCCCTCCTGCTCTGTGCCAAAGGCAGCAGGGATGGGCAGCTCTGGGCACAGCTCTGGGCACAGCCAGCATGGCCTGGGCACCGCAGGCCTTGGCACAAGGGCACAGGAGCCCTCAGCTGATGGGCGGTTTCTGCTTTCTCTCCTTGCAGCCGGGCTCTGTGGGTGCTGAGGCTGCTCTGGGCTCTGCCAGGGCTCTGCTGGGCTCAGCCCTGGGCCCAGCTGGGCTGGCTCTGCCCTCACATTGCTCTGACAGCTCTGCATCAGACGAGCCCGTTGTGAGCGCAGCGCCTGAGCTTTCTGCTTTGGCAGGTGAGTGAGACTCTGCTGCAGGCCCAGAGATTGCAGCTGGGGACACACATCCAACTGGCAAGGACCCAAACTCTCCACAGTCCCAGCTGAATGCCTGGATCTGTACAGGGTGTTTTGTGTGTCCCGTTCTTCCTTCTTTATTGGCTGGAATTGTGCAATTGCACTTTCTTCCTCCTCTAGAAGTGCTACGAGTGGGCCAAAGCTGGCAAGTGGGCCGTGCTCCTGAGGCAGTGCAGTCTGGAGCTGGTGGATGGAGAATTGCCCTTCTGCACTGCCAAACCAGAGCGAAAAGCCGTAAGTGGGACTTTGTGTCTCTATTATATCCCTGACAGTTTCAAAGGGAATGTGCAGCTCGTTTCCAGGCTGAGAAGGAAGGTCATCTTCTAAAGGATTTGGGGCTTGACAGAGCTTCCATTCCCAGTCCTGCTTGGAGCTGGAAGGGCACTAAGCAATTTCCTCTTGCTTTGACTACAATTTCAAATACCAGTGTTGGAAACAAAGCCCAAAATCTTTTAAGAGGCTTTTGAGGTCACAAAGATGGATCCATGTCATCAGCACATTTACAATGGAAATAACTGAGTTCTCTTTTCAAAAAGATCATTTACCTCTTAATGCAAAGAATGTAACTTTGCCTTTATGTTTTGTTTTTTTCACTATGTTATTATGTTATGTTTTTTCACTAACACTTGGATTTTGTTCCTATCTTTTACAATTTACCTATTTTTTAGCTTTTTCCTTTTTTCTCCTTTCAGAAGAAAACATGTCCTATCAAAGGAATGTCCTTTGCTCCTGGTTCCTGTGTGGAGCAGCTCCCTTCCTGCTGGCTGAGCTGCTCAGGCAGAGCCCGGCAGCTCCTGGCCCTGCAGGGCTGAGGCTTTTCCCCGTTGCTGGGCACAGACTGATGGAGCAGCACTGCTGAACTCGGGCACACAGAGGGACCAGCAGCAGCTGCCTTTGGCCACCTGAGGCTCCGAGGCCCAAACTCTGAGCAGCCAGGGCTGAAAGAGACTGGCAGGATCTGATCCCTGACTCTGGGCCAGGGCTGCACAAATGACCCCACAGCAGCAGCAGCAGCAGCAGCAGCAGCAGATGGAGCTGACTTTGAGCACAGCCCCTGCCCCTCTTCCCTCCCGTGTGCAGCGGTGTCACAGCAGCCTGAGGCACCTGGGAGCCCCCAGTGCCAGCAGGGACTGGAGATGGCAGCCCTGGGCTCCTGGAGGCTGTGCAAGGAACAGAGCTGGGCACTCCCTGTCCATGGGGAGCTTCCAGATGGAAAAGGCTGCTGTGCCCAGGCAGCTCCAAGGGCACAGAAAGGAGGCTCTGGAGCACTGGATCTGTGCCAGTGCCACAGTCCTGGGCAGCAGCCAGCGAGCCCTGGGGGAACAGAGGGCACAGCAAGAGGGACAGAACCAGGCAATGGCAGAGACTGGAGAGAGCCAGGCCTGGGAGCAGGAACAGCTGCTCCATTGCACTCTTGCAGAAAGCTCTTGGCTGGTTCAAAGCGCTGAAAGGCATGAAGGGCAGAGAGGAGGCCACAGCAAACAATGCTCCTGTTTGCACAGCCTCCCCTCTCCATGTCCCAGAAGGAATTGCATGGACTGTGTTCTTCTCTCCGAGCCATCTCATTCAGCATGAGCAGCTCAGCACCAGGAGCTGAAGGAGCTGAAGCTTAAGGCCACAGGAGCTGGGCAAGAGGGAACTTTTGGAGCAAAGTAATGCTGCTAAAATAGCCCCAGCTGAATGCAGTGGATAGAATCATGGAATCACAGAATCCTTTCTGTTGGAAAAGCCCTC
Organism: Zonotrichia albicollis; assembly: GCF_047830755.1. Taxonomy (NCBI): domain Eukaryota; kingdom Metazoa; phylum Chordata; class Aves; order Passeriformes; family Passerellidae; genus Zonotrichia; species Zonotrichia albicollis. The sequence goes on along the minus strand of NW_027428465.1, from coordinate 337,033 downwards.
TGAGCTCACCCAGTGCAGCCGGGCACCCAGCAGTGCCAAGCCCAGCACTAAACCACGTCCCTGAAGTGCCAAGGCCTGGACACCAGCCCTGAGTGAGGCCTGGACAGCAGGCCTGAGCCAAAGGTGGCCTCTGGATGAACCTTCCAACCAAAGGTTATCTTTGTATCTGCTCCCTGATGAGATATGCATGGTCATTAGCACTGTGATAGATGTAGCCACTCATTAGTGAGACATGTATTGACCTTTGTGTATTTAGAAGCCGACAAGGCCATGAAATCTGACATCTGGCCTTGTTTGGGGCTGTATGGTCAAAGTCAGCTCCCTTGGTTCCTCCTTGAGCCCTGGCCAGGCTCTGGGAGGGACCCAAGAGGAGGATGAAAGCAGATGTGGCCACACTAGCAGTGCTGTCAGTTTGTTCATTCAGCACTGTCAGAGCTGGGCCCTCTCCCAGCGGGGTTGGAGCCTCACCTGGGGCTGGAGGCACCTGCAGGAATTCCCAGTGCCCAGGAGGGGCTCTGCAGCCCTTGGCTGTGACAGCTTCCCCAGCTGCTGTGTGGGTCTGGGGGATGGTAAAGGCTGAGGGTAAATGCTACTGGATCTTTGTTAATCACTGCTGCAATCTTTGGTGGGGATGGTTGGGTGCATTACTGAGCTGCTCCTTTTGTGATTCTTTGCTGCTCTGAACTGCAGGAAATGACACTGATTCCTTCAGCTGGAGTCTGAAGGAATTTGGTACTGACCCTGCCCACTGGTAAAACAAAACTGGCACAGTCTGGCCAGATGACAACAAAATGTCGCTTGTTCAATGTAAATGTGAGGAATCAGTCCCATCAGAAATTCCCAGATGGGAAACCCTTCCCTGGAGTTCGCTGGCTCTGGAGTGGGCTGAGGTCAGAGCCCTAGGTGAGCAGTGGGGCAGTCGAGTAAAAGAAGCTGCACCCCTGGATGTCTTCAAATGCATCAAAAAATTGCACATGGAAAAGGAAAAGACCTTGTGGGTTTGGGCAGACAAAGATGAATTTGTTGAGAGTACATAGGAAACAGCACCTTCAGAAGGAACAGTTGTTGTTGGAATGCTCCCACATTGAGCAACAGAAGAAGGTTTTAATCTTGAGCTGATATGCATTTGTACAAGTGAAATATAGATATAATAAATATCTATATACATATTTATAGTATAATAAGACATATATAATATATATATACATATATATAATTCATATATATATTAATATATTCACTTATATATGTGGGTATATATGTGTATACACATATGTGTAAAACAATATGTATATATTGTTTATATTGTTTAACACATCCTGCCAGACCAGATCTCCCTGTTTGCCCCAAGGGCCCCTTTGGGAAATGCTCTGATCCACGGGGCTCCATGTGAAGGCTTCTGTGACACTGAGGGACTTGCACAGGAATTCCATCCAGGAGCCTGGGTGCCCCTCAGGGACTGGGACCCGTCCCCTTCCAGCCAGAGGGGAAAGGGCCCCCCAAGCCTTGTTAGCCACAGACAGCATGGGAAAGCTGAACAGCAAAGGGCCCTGGGGCATTATTCTGGAATTAAAAAGGTGCCAGCTCCAGGGACAACAGAACTCTCGTTCCTAATTTGAATGAGATTGAGAAAAAAGAATGAAGAACGGTGTCACTAAAGTACTACTGGTGTCTGTAAGGTGTACCTTGATAGTCAGCCAGAATCTTTGTCTGCCACAAACACCTCTAGTGTTTCACCAAGGGATTGGTCATCAAAATGTAACGATGAGTTATGATGGATTGCTGATCTTCCTTTGTAATTCTTTGCTAATGATAATGTGCTTTGCTGAGTTTATCCTTTTGTAATTCTTGGCAGGTGTGCATGATATAAATGACACAATTCCTTAAGTTGGTGTCTGTGTCTTTGGCAGTGACCCTGCCCACTGGTGAAACAGGGCCCCCTCTTGCCTATGTGTTCCCTGGGAAGGCAAAAGCCCTCACTCCAAAATTCCCCCTTTCCTCCCTGTTCCCCCCCTTCACACCCTGAGCATGATGTGCTCTGGTCTGGGCTATGCCCGGGCTCAGTTGGGGTCCCCTGTCCTGGCTGTGTCCCCTGCCCAGCTCCCCCGCAGCCCCAGCCCCTCCCCAGCATGGCTGACGAGGGGCAGGACAGGCCTTGGCTGTGCTGCAGCTCAGCAAGAACAAAACCATCTCTGCGTGCTCAGCCCTGTGCTCAGCACCCGGCCCAGCAGTGTCTCAGTGCCAGGGGCTGTGCCCTCAGTCCCTGCCAGGGGTTTCCATGGCAACTGCCAGGCCAGGTGACCCAGGTGTCCCCCCCCAGTGCCGGTTGCCATGGAAACAGTGCCCAGCCCTGCCCCTTTCTGTCTGGCTGACCTGGCCTTTGGCCCTGGCAGTGCCGGTGGCTGCTGGTTCCTGGTGCCTGAGCAGCCAGCGCGGCACAAGGCAGGTGGCCATGGCACAGCCCCCAGCAAGGGATCCCCTTGGCTCTGGGCACTGACACCAGCCCTGAGCAAGGGCCCAGGGCAGCTTTCCATGGCCACAAACCATCACAACGGCTCTGGGCACCGGTTGCCATGGCACCAAACCAAGGAACGGGTCCCCGTGGCCATTGCCATGGCACCTGGTGGCACCAACCAGTGTCACTGCAATTGTACCTGGAACAGCCCTGGCAGCGCTTTGTCCCAGGGTTGCCATGGCAGCTGAGGACAGCATGGCTGGTGCTCTGCAAGGGCCCTGGGGCAGACGGGAAGGAGCAGCAGAGCAGGGGCTGATCCATCCCCAGTGCGCTGCACAGCCCAGGGCAGCGTCCCAGAGCGTCCTCATGGAGCTGCCAACAACGTCCCCCCTCTGCAGCCCTGGCCTCTCCCCCAGCTCACACAGGTGCCCCATCCTTGCAGGCACAGACACGGCAGCACTGGCTCAGCAGCCCCTGTTTGCATTGCACAGAGCAAGGGGAGCACCCCATGCTGTTGGTGTGGGGACATGAACCTGAGGGAGCACAAATGCCATCAGCCCCTGGGGCCAGCAAGGGCTGGGGGATGGCAGGGAAACCACCCAGGTTTGTCCTGGCCTCTGCAGTCAGCCAGAAAGTTTGTTCCCATCAGCTGGAAGTGCCCTGTGAGTGCCATCCTGTGGGTGCCCTGGGATGGCACTCAAGGTGGTCTGTTCCATAACCTTGCTGGGCACCCAGGTCAGGCTGACAGGCCTGGAGGTCCCCAGATCCTCCTTCCAGCCCTTCTTGGGGATGGGCTCACACTGGCACCTCCAGTCCTCTGGGAGCTCCCTGCTGAGCCAGGACTGATGGTAAATGATGGAGCGCAGCCTGGGGAGCTCATCCACAGCTCCCTCATTGGCCTAGGATGGATCCTGTCTGATCCCATTCACCTGTGAGCATCTGAGTGGCTCAGCAGGTCACCCACTGCTTCCTCCTGGATTCCAGGGCCTGTTCTGCTCCCTGTGCCCATCTACCAGCTCAGGAGAACACTTGTCCTGAGGATATCCTCTCCTAATATTGAAAATTGAAACAAACTAGGGGTAAAGTAGCTCAGCCTTTTCCTTATCTTTTGTTACTATATTCTCCACTGCGTCCAATAAAGAGTAGATGTTCTCCTATTCCTCCTCCTTTTTGCTAATTTTTTTTATTAAAACATTTTTATTCTTTTTGCAGAACCCTCCAGGTTAAGTTTTAATAGAGTTTTCAACTCTCAGCTTTTCTTTCTGTATGACCCAGCAACATCCTTAAAGACTTCCTGAGTTGCTGGTCGTTTTTACACTCCTGAGTCTCCAGAAAAGCTCCATGGGCAGCCAGGCCAGTCATTTTCCTCACTAGCTCATCTTTTGCCACACTGGGACAGGCTGCTTCTTCCCCCTTATGATTACTTTCTTGAAATGTGTCCATCCTTCCAGGACCCCTTTGTTTTTAAGGGCTGTTTCCCTTAAAGCAATCAGTACCTGATTAGGTATTCCCCAAATCTGCAGCCTAACCAGGCCAAAGTCTGCCCTTCCTATTTCCAGGGCAGAAGTTTTGTTGCTGCCCCTCCCTCCTTCACAGAACATTGAACACTTCATTATTTCATGGTCACTCTGCCCCAGTCAGCCTCTGACCCCCACATCTGCCACCAGCCCTTCTCTGTTTGTGAACAGCAGCAGACAGAGCTTTCCTTGGCAGTGGGAGTGTTACCAAAAATTTAGTAAAACAGAAAATTCCTTAACCCCAATGTAGCATTAAGAAGCAGCATTCTTTATTCAGCTGGATGCACGGGGGGAGCTCCTCCCAAAGCTGTGCATGCTGAGTACAGGAGAGTTTCTCATTATTTTCTGTATTTTGCATACATATTCATTGATTGTCCTGGACTAAAAATACATATGATAATCATTTCCCCAAAATCATTAATATATTTCCCCTCCCATTTACCCATGCATTCTCCTGTCCTGGGGGTCTCCCTGGTGGTCCCTGGTGGTCATGGACTCCAATGTTCCCGTGGGCCTGGCTGAGCTGGCAGGACACTGAGGCTGCTGAACTTCCAGTTCCCTTCTAACACAATGGGCACTGTGTGGTTTCCACTGTCCTGGGGTTGTGGAGAACAAGCTCCAGGTGTGAGCTCACCTGGTGGAGACAATTTATCATCTGGTACCATGTGGTCACAGAGTGGGCTATGACATCACAGAGTGGGTTAGGTGAGGTCATCGAGCAGCCATGGCATCATAGTCTGCCTCTGTGACATCAGAGATCCAGCTGTGACATCACAGGGCAGAGGTCTGACATCACAGTACAGACTGTGGCATCACAGACTCTGGTGTGACATCAGAGACCAGCTGTGTGACATTGGAGAATGCTCTGTGACATCACAGAACAGGGTGTGACAACCCAGAGGGGCTGTGTGACATCCCAGAGGGGCTGTGTGACATCCCAGCAGGGCTGTGTCAGGTCACTGGGTTGGTCACTCTGCCCCAGCTCCCCCTCACAGTTTTCTCCCAACAAGTCCAATGCTGTTCATGCCCAGCAGGGTCCCTGTCCCCCGGGATCCCCCCGGCCCACCTGGAGCCACAGCCTCCACCAAAGGATGTTCCACAGCATCCATCCCAGAGCCTGACAGGGGACAAGGGGCCAGGGCTGTGTGACCAGGACATCAAGGACAGGGATTATCCAGGTCACTGTGGCCTGGGTTGGGTTGCCCAGGGCAGGAGAGATGTCTGGCAGCTGGAGCAGGGTCTGGGAAGGGCCTCCAAGGTGGGGCTGGAGCCCCTGGGCTGTGAGCAGAGACTGAGGGAGCTGGGCTTGTCCAGCCTGGAGCAGGGAAGGCTGAGGGGCTCCTCATGCCAGCCTGGCAGTGCCAGCCAGGAGGGGATGGAGAACACAGAGCCAGGCTCTGCACAGGGGGCTGGTGGGAGACAAGAACCAATGGGTGGGAGGGGAAAGAGGGGAGATCAGCCAGGGCATGAGGAGATGAAATGAGTCAGGCTGCTTTCAGCATTTCCTCAACACCAAGAGCAGCCTGACCTTCCTTCTCCATCCAACACTGATAGATTTGCAAATCAGGAATTGTTTGAGCTGTTCTGTCCTCAGTCCAGGACAAGAATCCCGATACAAGAACTTTATTGTGTTTATATCTATCACAGAACCACATTAGTCAAAAATTAATTTTAGTATGCAAATCAGTTGTGAACAGTGGACTCATCAGACATGCTGGGACATTGCACATAGCTCAGGGAAGAGTTTGTAATTTTGTGATTCTTATTTTAATGGTGTAATTTTTATTAAGTTATATCCTGTACAACTGTGGTCTGTTGGCTAGGTCCAGTGTGGGCTGGAGGGAGCTCAGATTTGCACAAGGCTGCTCTGAGTGCCAGCCTTGGATGGGAAAAATGGTGGGGTGGGGGTAGGGACAGAGTCGGATTGATTGTCAGCCATGAAAGGTCTTGATTTTCATACCCAGTCAAACTGCATGAGGAGGTACTTGGATTCAATGTCAATTGGAGATTGCGCATTTCAATGAATTACTAGTAAAAAAAAAATTACAGGACCTAAAAAAAATATTTTCTTGCTGTTTTTCTAAATTCAGGGTATTCACATTGAATTGGCTTCTGAAATCTGACTAATTAACCACACATTTGATTTGAACACTTCAATCAAATTATTCCCAGAGGCTTAGCTTGTTTAACTGTTATGAATGTTAATGAGCCCTGGGACACTGAATTCCTGCACTGAAGAGCTGCAGACTGAACAAGCCTCTGGAGCAGGAAAATCCAGCAGCAGCCTCCAAGTTGCTGAGGATGTCAGCAGCCCCCACTGAGGCCATCCCTGCCCAGAGACCGTGGGGGAATGGGCAGACAAGGAGAGCGTCCCTGGGGCTGGGGCAGCACAACTCAGAGGCAGCAGCGGCTGCAGCTGGGAAATGGAGTGTGGAATGTGGCTGGGAAAGCCCTGCCTGGGCTGGGCCAAGCAGGACGGACAAGCCCTGACTTCCATCCAGTAGAAAACTCTGTCAAGGAGATATTTAAAAGGAATTACAATTGTTTCTGTATTCTGAATTGGACTCCCTGGAGAAACACTAACAAGAGATCCTCAGGTGCTCAAAACAACAGAACAGTCTTTACTGGTAACTTTAGTAAGTCAGAGAATTTTTGGCAAAAGGTTTAATATGACATTCAGACAACACAGAACACTTCTTAAAGCACAGACTTGGCCCATTCAACTTCACAAACTCTAAGCTATTTGAATTTTACATTACTCAAATTTGCAAAAGGACCGAAATAGAAGAAAAGGACAGAAAGAGAGAGAGGCAAAAAGGATACAGAGGAGCATACACAGAGGTACCAACTCCTGGATTCCAGTAGTGTTTAGATGGAAATTCCAAGAGGAGGTAGGGTCAAGATGTGTGCTTGCCTTGAGGTCAGCCTTCAATCCCCCTTGGTCTCCCTGGGCCCTTCTCCCAGCTGGGACTGTGGGTCATTTGGTCCCTCAGGAGCTGGGCTGGGGCTGCAGAGGTGGCTGTGGAGCATTGCCTGTGCTGTGCCAGGGACTGGCAGCCACTGCTGGGCTGGGATAGAGGCTCTGGGGGGATTGGGGTTCCAGGGCAGGGCAGGGCTGGACCTGCCCCTTCCTCCCCTATTGGAATAAGATCCCAATATTACCAGGTAGATTGTGCCTGGGCTCGTCTGACCCCTGCTCCTGGGCCAAAGGTGGCAACTGTGGTGCTTCCCCTCAGAGACACTTTTGGCTGGCTGGATGGTGCAGCTGAGCGCCGAAAGAAGTCCAGGCTTGTAGAAACTCAGTTTGCCTCAGGTGGGAAGGCTTCAGTCTAAGGTGAGGAGGAAAAGGAGACAGATTCTGCTGCAGGGTTAATATCAAGAGTTTATTCCATGGTCACAGACATCTGAATCTTAGGTAACAGCTCCAACAGAATCCCGACCGCAGGGCCTGAGTGACTTTTTAAGCTCCGGGGGGAGGGGAAGGGAAGGGACAGGTGAGCCACCAACCAGGTGGGAGGGGCAGGGTCTCAGGGAACGATGACACCCAGACAGACCAATGACCTCTGGGCACAGGGGCATCTTTTGAACCTGACCAACCACGCGATGGCCTTGCTGGAATGTTAAGACTGATTGACAGCCCAGCAGGGGGCAAAGGGGAAGGGGAAGAGAGATATTGCTAAACCTGGGAAGGGGCTTGGAAGTTTAAAGCAGGAAATTGCAACACACTGCAACACTCCCCACATATGAAATGTCTTTTGCCAAGAAACTCCTCCACTCTGTCACAATAGGGAATACTGGAGGTGAAATCCCAATTCTGGCCATGGGCACCTAGATAAGAAGGACAGTTCTTTTCCTTAGGAATGAAAGCCCCAGTTCTCAGTAAATTTCTGGTTTGATTGTTTGGATTCTGTTTGGTTTAGTTATTGCTTTGTTTCCTTGTTGTGCCTGAAGTGTCCAGTCAGGAGCAGAGTGACTCTTGCCAAGGAAATTTGTGCTGCTGTGTCTTAATATTCAATCTGGTTTTTGCTGCTCCCTTGCTGGGGATTTTTCCAGCGCTCTCAAGGCCTCGTTGGTAGCAGGGTGAAGGAGCCCTGGCCCAGGCTCTGGCCCTGGGGGACATGGGGACACTGCCGGGGGGTCCCTGTCCCTCTGTCCCACCCCCAGGGCCCCGGCCCCCCGTCCCCGTGTCAGGCTCTGGGGTCGATCTCGTGGAACATCCTCTGGGGGAGGCTGTGGGGCCGGGGGCAGGGGGACCCAGGGGGACAGGGGACCCCGCTGTGCATGAGCAGGGTTGGACTGCTCTGGGGGGAGCTGTGAGGGGGGCCGGGGTAGAGTGACCTCCCCAGGGACCTCACACAGCTCCCATGATGTCACACTGCCCCTGTGATGTCACAAAGCATCCTGTGATGTCACACAGCCCCGGCTGCCCCACCGGGGTGGGCCCTTCCTATGCTGACAGCTCTGCCTCCTGCCTGCCTCTGCCTGCCCACACAGGGCCTTGGGCTGCTCCAGGCTCCTTCTGAGGACGTGCTGCACCACAGCCCTGCCCTTACAGGGAAATTCCTTTCTGCTGGTGTTGAGTGTGGGCCTCTCCAGCTGCCCTTGGTGCCATTATTTCCTTCTCATGCATATATCCTCCAGGAAGAAAAGCTCCAGCCTGACATCGCCATTCAATCCCTCCCAGGCTAATCCCTTTCAGTCCTCAGTCTCTACTCCACTGACCACAGAGGCCGCAGACTCTCCCTGCTGATTTTGTGATGAGGCCTCCAAACCCCATTCTGGGAGATTTTTGAGTCCTCTCCAATGTCTGTGAAAAGGGAAAAATAGCATTCAAAGTTATTTTCAACTAAACCATACAGTGACAGAAAACAGGTCAGTATCTTTAAAATGAATGGGGACAAATTAACATTTGTTAGAAGGAGGAAATATTTTACAATTAAGAAAGTGGATGGAAATTGCAGCTGTTTTTCCAGAGAAGTGGATTCCCCATCCCAAGAATTGTCCAAGAGCAGGAGATTTGTGTAGCCTTGCCCATTGAAACCCTCTCATCCCCAGTGACAGAATTCCTGTAGTGTGGGTTCTCTTGTGAGGGTGCCCTCACAAGGCTTCTGGCCAGAATGTCTGCTGAGGGCAGCCAGGCGGCTGCAGGGGCAGTGACCTCACAGCCATCACCATGGCAGCCCTGTCCCCTGGGCCTGGCTCTCCCCTTTCCTCTGCCCCTGCCTTGGCTCTGCTGCCATGAAGAGTTTTGTCATTAATATCTTGTCCCCAAGAGGCTGGGGCCAATGGCTTCCCAGTCAGGCTCCTGGAGCAGAAGTGGCTTTTCAGAGCCCAGCCAGGAACGAGCCCTGAGGCAGCAGCTCTGCAGTGGTGGCCACCAGGCCGGGCTGCCAAGGGAGGCTTCTGGCCATGGCCTGCAAGCAGCTGCTGCTGCCCAGGTGCCTTTGGTGCCTCAGGCTCTCCCTGGCCCAGCTCCCAGCACAGCACTCTGCCCTTGTGCCCGAGCCCTTCCCTGTGCTGGGGCTGGCCTGGGGCTTTTCCTGCAGCGGGACCTGCCCTGGTCATGGCACAGGAAAGGCAGTTCCTGCTGGAGCAGGAGGCTCTGCCTGCAATGGGCTCCAACAACCCCAGCAAGGCCCTGTTTGTAAAGCCTCCAGTGGGAAATGAAGGAGGGGTGTCACACTGCTTTTGGGGTGAATAATGCTGAAACCAGCCTGACACCTCCATCCCAAAGTTCAACATCCTCAGAGGGAGCTGATACTGTGGCAGAGATGGAAAAATCCCCAGAGAAAGGAACAACCAAGTGACACCACTGAGAGGTTCTGCAGAGTTGCTGAGCTGGCCCAGCCTGGGCACATCTGACTGACAAGGCAGCACCTCAGATGAGAAAAGCCCCGTCCCAAATTTTAATTGCAGCATCTCCTGACATTTCCCTTCTTGAGGGGTGTGGGGATTCCTCCCAGTGGTGGGGACACCCTCAAGGTCACTGCTCCAGGTTGAGCCAAAGGGAATTGCCCATGGTCATTGGTCTGGGGGAGTGACATCAGTCTCTGCTTAATTACAGGTTTTGCTTAACACAGTTGCCGTGAAATAATTTCCTAGTGCCATGTATAATATATTTTGCATCTCTTACATCCTGGCATAAATATTTCTGATTAAGGCAATTTTGTCTAATCATTACCATAATAGAGAATACATATTTATATGAATATATCTGCCCATGACCGGTACCCTGTGAGTGTCTGGGACATCCTGGCCCTTTGGCAGCCTGGGGACTCCTGGGATGTCACCGTGGAGCCCCCATGAGTGCCTGTGACAGATCGGTGCCTTAGCAGCACAAGCTCCCCTGGGATGTCACCATGGAATGGCTGTGACTGCCTCTGACCACAGGGCTCTTTACCATCCCCAAAAAGCCCTGGGAGGTCTCCATGGGGCCCCTGTCTGTGCCTGTGACATTCCAGCTCTGGAACAGCCTGGAGACTTTTGGAAAGTCCCCAAGGAACCCCTCTGAGAGCCTATGAAAAATCTGATCCCAAACAGGCAACCATCACCAACTAGGCGTGTTGCTATGGTCAGTTTTTGTGGCAACCATCACCAGCCCCCTGTTGCTATGGTCAGTTTTTGTGGCAACCATCACCAGCCCCCTGTTGCTGTGCTCAGTTTCCATGGCAACCATCCCCAGCCCCCTGTTGCTATGCTCAGTCCCTTGGCAGCTCCATGGAGACCCCATGCCGGTGTGGTTGCCATGGACACGAGCTCAGGCCTGCAGCCACAGCCCGTTGCCATGGCAACCATTGGCAGCCCCATCCCCAGGCTCATGGGATCCCAGAACCACAGAATTGGCTGAGCTGGGAGGGACCCATCAGGATCCTCCAGTCCAACTGCTGGCCCTGCACAGGACACCCCAACAATGCCAGCCTGGGCCTGGCAGCACTGTCCAAATGCTGCTGGAGCTCAGAGAGCCCTGGAGCTGGGACCCTTCCCTGGGGAGCCTGGGCAGGGCCCCAGCAGCCTCTGGGCAAAAACCTTTTCGTGACATCCAACCTGAGCCTGCCCCGACTCAGCTGCAGCCGTTCCCTCCACTCCTGTCCCTGGGCACCAGAGGGAAGAGGTTCCCACAGCCCCAGCCAGGGACCCGCTCCCAAGGCTGTTGCCATGGCTACCAGGGCTGGGACCAGCTGGAATGCTCAGTTTCCATGGGCCGGGGTTCAGGAATGGGATTCCCCAATTTCCTGCCCCCGCTAAAACCGCGCTGCCCTTGCTGCCCTCCCACTTCCCATGGAAAGCACAAAAGGCAAAGATCCCAGGCTGGGATAAGAACAATTTACTGGGAACAACAATGAGATAAGGAACCAACATAAACAGAAATGTTATTGATAACAGAAGGGATTAGAAAAACTGTTTACTGTTTATGTTAGAGAAAACTAATATATCAACAACAGACTCTTCCTGGCCATGCATTTCCCCTGCCTGGAAAGGCCACACTTCTCCTCAGGGAGAGAGAGAAGAGTCCCTTTCCTGCCCCTGGCAATGTTCTGAGATGCGAGTGAATGTATTGACATGGCCATGGCCACAGCTTCATGTTCTTCCATCCCACATCATGTCTTTGGCAAGGGCAGGAAAAGGGACAGGTGTCTTCCCAGCATAGACAACAGAGAAACTGGATCACCAGGGATCTTCCCAATGTGGGTTCTCCCATGGGGGATGAAGCTGGAGTGGTGGATGAAGCTGCTCCTGCATTTGTGCTATTTGCAGGGATCCCTTACTGGTGGCTCTGTTGGTGTCTAGTCAAGTGAGAGCTGCTGGTGAAGCTTTTCCCACACTGGGGACACTCATAGGGCCTCTCCCCAGTGTGGATGCGCCGGTGGATGATGAGGGAGGAGTTGTGCTTGAAGCCCTTCCCACACTCAGGGCAGAGGAAGGGCCTCTCATCTGTGTGAACTTGCTCATGCAGGAGGAGATGGGAACTCGTCTGAAACCTCTTCCCACATGTGGCGCACTGGTAGGGCCTCTCCCCAGTGTGGATGCGCCGGTGCTTGATGAGGGTGGAGTTGCGCTTGAAGCCCTTCCCGCACTCAGGGCAGAGGAAGGGCCTCTCCTCGCTGTGAATCCGCTGGTGGCGGAGGAGATTGGAGCTGGTCTGAAGCCTCATCCCACACTGGGGACACTCGTAGGGCTTCTCTCCAGTGTGGATGCGTTGGTGGGTCAAAAGGGCAGATCTGTAGCTGAAGCCCTTCCCACACTCCCCACACTCATAGGGCCATTCCCCTGTGTGCATGTGTTGGTGGCTGATCAGCTGCTGTCTCTGCCTAAAGCTCTTCCCACACTGCAAGCACCTGTGGGGCTTCTCCCTATCATGAAGCTGCTCATGGAACACCAGCTCTGAACTCTGGCTGAAGCTCTGCCCACCTTCCTGGCTCAGGGTGGCTCTTTCTTCTTCAGAGCACCCTGGACTGGGTTTGGAGCGCCTCCTCATGGGGGATGTCTGAGGTTTTTCTTCCCTGTTGGATTCCTGTGTGTTAGAATCCCTCAAAACGGCCTCCTTCATGAGGTTCTGCCATGCAGATTTTTCCTCCCTGGTCTCTATCCTCAGTTCCTTCCCTGGGGAAGGAAGGACAAAGACTGGATGGGATTTGCCTTCATGCCACAGGGAAGGGGAAGGAGATCCCTCCAGTACATCCCTGGCAGGACAGGGTTGGCAGCAGGGGTGTCCTGCAGCAGGGGGCTGTGCTGGGCTGGGAGATAGAGCAGGAGAGAGGGGGAAAGGGGCACTGACTTCCTCCTCACCTATCTGGGTATCCCAGGGATCCTTCCTCTTCCTCACAGCCTCCTTCTCCATCCAGTCAAGGTTTGGGAATGGGAAATCCCATTCTGGGAAGAAAACAAAGGGTGCGCACATTGTCTTTTGTACTGGTTTGAAGGCAAACCTGGGGAGGGTCTAAACCAGAATTACAATTTAAAAGAAAACTAAGATCAAGGCAATGATATAGAAACACTGCCTTAAACTGACAGAGTCAGGATATAACCTTACACCCTTTTGTTCAGGGTGATGGCAGCATTCCCAGTAAATGGTGGTTGCAGTCCTGTTGGAGTGATGAAGGTGATTCTGTTGAAGCAGTGATGCTGTAGAAGGGTCTGGTCTTCCTCTGAAGGTCCAGTGATGGTTCTGGAGCTCTTGTCCTCTGGCAATCCAGTAGGCAAGCTGCTCCTGGAGTAGCAAAGTGTCAGCTTTTATCCAGGTAGGAATGCTTGGATCCTCCCCCTGGGCGGAGCACCCCACAATGGGATGATGGAATTTTATCAGTCCTGCAGTGACACTCAATGGCCCATTAGCAGAAGATATCTCCCCTGGAGGGCGTTATCAGGGGTGAGTCATGGAAGAGATAAAGAACACTGCCCCACCTGTTTATAGCAGTTGATGAAGATGGGGATTGAAAACATGCATTTGGTTACATCTTGCATGGCAGTCTGAAACAGTGGGGTAATCCCTGCTCAGGGGGTGAACACCACCCCCCTTACCCAAACTGGCTCAGCTGTAAAACCCCCACCCTGGGAAGGGCACACACACAGGAGACAATATCACACTTACCTTGCTCCAGGGGAAGGCTCTTTTTCCTGTCATTCCCTTCCTGTCCCCCATTTTCCATTCCATTTACTGTTCAATAAAATTCATTTTGGGTTTGGTCTCATTATCACCTCAATTGGGGCAGAGGAATCTCTCTAACACTTTTCTTAACCAGACTCACCAGACTGTGAAATTATTTTGGCACAGTGACTTTAGGCACTGTTCTCTGACCCCACGTGCCTTTGACAACAGCATGGTTCCCTCCTCTGAGGAGGTTGTGGTTCTCTCTGGAGGAACTCTTTGAAATAGGGCTGCAGCATCCTCTGAGTGACTTATGGGAGAACCGATGAGGTAAATCGCCTTTGTGGGCCCAGAGTGTAAAGAAAATATTTTGTTGTCCTTCTATTACAGCGACCTGATGAAGGTCTTCAGGGTGAGAGAAGTGGACAAGAATCTTGGTTCATGATCAGAAGGCTGGATTTATTGATATATGATATATGATACATTATAACTATACTAAAAGGAATAAAGAGAAAAGTTTACGAGGCTTGCTAAGCTAAGAATAGAAAGAAAAGATTGAATAACAAAGTTCTGTGTCCAGCAGAAAGCAAGGACCAACTCTCCCGTGAGTGGTCAGCAAATCCAAACACTCACAGAAGACCAATCACAGATGCTCCTGTTACATTCCACATCAGCAGATAATTGTTGTTTGCATTTTTCATCTAGGGCCCCAGCTTCCCAGAAAGGACAAATCCCAAAAGGGAGGATTTTATGAAAAAAAATGTCTGCGACATCCTTCCTTGAAATGTTTTTTAAAATCACAGGAGGAAAGGGAGCAAATGATACCAGTGAGACTGACAAGGTTCATTCACCCCATGGTGAGGAACACAAGGCTGCTAAAAGTCCAACAAGAAGCTCAGCTCAAGGAGCTAAATTCCCAAATAACTCCTGAATTCCCAGGCTTGAGTGCTTTGCGAAATGTGAGAATCATTTTTCTCTTCATCCCTGTCGCCTTTGTGACAGCTGCAAATAGTTTACTTTCCTTTTAATGATATCTGTATTGGGCTGAATTTACACTTTTATCAGAATGTGCTAGCAGCTGAGCTGGAGCTCTGCAGGAACCAGTGGAACTTGGAATTGCCACAAAATTGCTTGTACTGTCGGTTTATTAATGTTTGGGATTTGTTTGCATTTCCATCACATCTGACTTGTGGGAAAATCAAATATTCATCAAAATGATTTACGCAGAGTTAAGTTTGATTTCTGCCAAATTATTTTGTCCAGTGCCCAGGGGATGCTCAAGGGGTCTCTGTGCCTCTCGCCCTGGGGGATGCTTGGCAGGGGTTTGGGGGGTTGTCCCTGTCACCCCAGGCCATTCCCCAGGGGGTCTCCCTCCCTCTCACCCCTGTGCCAGGGGGTGCTCGGGGCAGTCTCTGTCCCTCTCAGCCCAGGGGATCCCCGGGGGTCTCTGTCCCCTCAGCCTGGGGGATGCTCAGGGGGTCTCCATCTCTCTGGCCTCAGGCAATGCCTGTGCAGGGCTGGGGACCAGGGGCTCTGTGTCCCTTTCACCGCTGAGGGTGCTCGGGGCTGGGGGGCTCTCCAACCTTCTCACACCTGGGGAGGCCGGGGGGGTCTCTGTCCCTCTCAGCCCTGCTGTGACCCCACCCAAACATCATCGGGGTCAGAGGGACAGAGACACCCCCAAAGCCCCAGAAGGGCTGAACCTAGAATTTGCTTTGGGGCTGAGGATTTAGGGAGGGGCTGGAATTGGAGCTGGGGTTGGATTTTGGGCTGAGATTTGGATTAGAGCTGGGATTGGGGTTAAGGCTGGACATGGGAGTGGCTTTAGGGCTGGGGTTGGGATTGGGTCTAGGGCTAGACAAGTCTGGCACTGGGATGTGATTAAATACAGAACTGTGAGTGTGTCTAAACATGGAGTGAGACTGAGACCAGGACCAGAGTCAGGTTTGGGATTCAGCTCACCCAGACTGGGACAGGGGGAATGTTACGCTGGGAAGGTTTGGGGAATTTCCTTGTTTGGGGAAAAACAAGCTGTGAATGCCTTGGGTTGGGGACTCCTCCCACCCAAGTCCATTTCTAGAAGTCACCTGATGTCCAAAAATCAAGAGTGAATCAAAAAAACCAACCAGGAGTTTCCCATTTCCAGTCTCATCTCTCTTGGGTTACGGTTGGTCCCCCATCTCAGGGCTGCTGGGGATTCCATCGGTCCTGGGGATCCCTCCTCTCCAGGGTCCTGCTTTTGGATTCTGGGAGGTTCTGGGGTCCCAAGGTTCCCCTCTCCAGCCTCCCCTCAATCCAGTAACTTGAGGTTCCCCCTTCTTTCCACCACCCTGTTCTGGTTTAGGGCAAATTCGGTTGAAACCCTCCAAAAGGAGTTTCCTCTATAATGCCGATTCAGCAGCCCCACCCTCAGCCAGTCTGGGAAAATATTTCCGGGAAGAAAAGTGGAAAAAAACTTTATTCTACAGGCAAAGCATTCACCAGCACAAAAATTGAACAATATTAAGCAGTAAAACCTCCTGCTGCTCCAAAATAGATGACAAACTCCGAAAGTCCTTCCTTGGGTTGTAGCTCTGCCCACTCAGTGCCTTATCAGTCTCTTATCAGTCTCTTATCGATCTCTTATCAGTCTCTTATCAGTCCATCCAGCGCTGGAAATGACTCAGCCCAGGCCCCTCCTAGTGAGCTTCAGGGAGGAGCTGCCAGTGGTGTGCTGGTTGTTCAGTCCAGAGCAGGTTTAAACAGCTCCAAAGAAAAAGAAAAACCCCAGTCCAGGGAACTTCTCTGCCTCAGCGAGCTAAAAACTAACTAAAAGCAAGAGAGAGCTCTGTCCTGCTGTCTGTCCATCCAGCAGCTGGAATGTAGAGGAGTGCGGGTTCTTCCTCCTCCTCTTCTCTCTCAGAACAGCCTTAAAGGCACAGAACTCATTTCTGGGCTAAACGGACCGATGGGGGTACGAGCATCCTGAAGTCACCCCAGGACACCCCTGTCAGGGTCAGGGGGTCCCGTCGCCGCCTCATCTCCGGGCTGCGGGGGGTCCCCAGCTCCGGTATCGCCCCTTCCCCTCTCCCCGCCCCGGGGGTCCCCCATTCCACAGCCCCGGCTCTCACAGGGATCCCCAAAACCAATGTCCCGCCCCGTCGGTACCGGGCCATCCCCACGTGGAGCCCCCGGGACCCTCCCGAGGGGCGATCGCGGCTCCTCTCCCCCCGAAAAAGCTCCTCTTGGAGAGCCCGGAGATATCCGGGGCTCGAGTCCGGGATCTGCCGGCTCCGAACACTCTCCAAAAAATCCTCCCGGAGACTCCTGGCTGGAGCCAGGGCGATCTCGGCCTCCGCCCTCACCTGCGGCTCGGGGCTGCGGGCGATGCTCCCGGGGCAGGGGGTGCTGCAGACTCAGCGTGGGGGCGCTGCGAGCGCCGCGATTCTCCCGCTCCTGCTCCTCCTCTCCCTCCTCTTCCTCCGCATTTCCTCCGCTCCCAGCCCGGGCCCCCCTTTCCCACCGCTCTGCCCCGCGGCCCCGCAGCACCGGCTGCTGGGTGGGGGAGCCCCCGATCGGCCCCAGGGCTGGGCAGGGGGCTCGGGGACCCCCCTGGGGCGGATCCGTCCCCCCGGCCCGAGCCCCAAATTCCGCTCCGGGGCCACCGGGCTCTGCGGGCCCGCCTGGCAACCGGTGAGTCATCGGCGAGAAAATCTCTGGTTGGCTGGAAATTGTTTACCGCGTCCTCTGATTGGCTGGAATTGTAAAAGTCGCTACGCCCTGCGGGTGTTCCTGGGAGCTGCGGAGTCCAGGCCGGGAGCCTTTTCCTGTTTCTTTCTGTTCTCTGAGACCTCTTCCCGATTTCTTTCTCTCCCTTTCTCCTCCCCATTTCTTGTTCCGTTCAGTCCACGTTCAATAATCGTCGGTTGCTGTCCCACGCTCTCATTCGCTCCTTCACTGGGGCAGAGGCGTCTCTCCCTCGCGGGATCGTAATCCATGGACAGGGTCCCTTCCCACCCCAGTCCTTCCAGGACTCGCTTCTATTTCCTCCCTCCCTCTGTTTCCAGAGGGGAAGGTGCTGGAAAACGTCCATCCACGCCACCTTTGCTGTGTGCTCTGGGAGCCCACAGAGCTGCTGGATCTTCTCCCCTTGGGAGAGAAGCTCCTTGGGAGGCACGGCAGGAGCAGCACCCTGGGAGCCTCGGGAATGCCCCTCTGGGATCCACGGCACACACTGCCAGGGTCTGGAATTCCAGTTCTCAGCTATGAAAAGATGTTCCTGCCCTTGAGGGCAAAGCTGTCAAGAAGGAGCTAAAAGCCAAGTGGAGCAAGATCTTACAGTGGCATTTCACTGCCAGCCTTCCTAACTTCACCCATGGCTGCTGTAGCTCCTGAATTGAGAATTAAATCCGGGCACGGTCTTTGGTGTGAGCTGCCCTGGGTCAAGGGAGACCCTGAGAGAGAAACAGAGCAGGGGAAGAGAGGCAGGAGAGAAAGGAGGGCTCAAACACAATCAGCTGAGAAGGTGGCACTCTGAAAACAGACCAGAACTGACTGAAAAGCAATATAACAGAAAGGAATAATTTTGCATCTTTTAGTTACTATCAAAATACAATTTCTTCCCCTTCTCACAAATCTCATCCCAGTGTCATTCAGCAGGGCTGTCAAAAAGTCCTTAACTCTGGGTGGATGTTCCAGGCTGCAGCCACAAGGAAAGAGGGAATGGGGATTTTCCTGCTCCTGGGGAGTTTGACATCCTGAGCTAAGAAGAGGAGGAGGCACCAGAAGAAAAGGGCAACTGGGCTTCACCCTTCCACAGGAAAAATGGGGCGGGGGAATCTTTCATCCTGTCTGCTGCTGCTCCCACAGGGATGTGAGGGCTGATCCCAGAGCCCCAAGGGTCACAGTCAGGGCTGCCCTCAGGGAATGCTCGCCTGGTATTGAGGGGCAGCGTGGGAGTACCTGGATCTTGGAGCACCCAGCTGCCCCCCATGTTTGGAGGTGCCTGAGGAGGGCTGGGATGATGCCAGGGACATCCTGCATTGACATCCCCCCTGTCCTGCCATGGGTGAGCTCAGTCCCAAACCTGGCCCTGACCCTGGTCTCAGTCTCACTCCATGTTTAGACACACTCACAGTTCTGTTTTCACTATTCTCATCCCAGTGCCTGACTCGTCTATCCCCAGACCCAATCCCAACCCCAGCCCAAAGCCAATCCCATGTCTCGCCTTAACCTCAATCCCAGCTCTAATCCAAATCTCAGCCCCAACTCCAATCCCAGCCGCAATTCCAGCCCCTTCCTAAATCCTCAGCCCCAAACCAAATCCCAGGTTCAGCCCTTCTGGGGGTTTGGGGGTGTCTCTGTCGCTCTGACCCCGATGATGTTTGGGTGGGGTCACAGCAGGGCTGAGAGGGACAGAGACCCCCCCGGCCTCCGCAGGTGTGAGAAGGTCGGAGAGCCCCCCCAGCCCCGAGCACCCTCAGCGGTGAGAGGGACACAGAGCCCCTGGTCCCCAGCCCTGCACAGGCATTGCCTGAGGCCAGAGGGATGGAGACCCCTCGAGCATCCCCCAGGGTGAGGGGACAGAGACCCCCGAGCATCCCCTGGGCTGAGAAGGACAGAGAGCCCTCAGCACCCCCTGGCACAGGGGTGAGGGGGAGGGAGACCCCCCAGGCATTCCCTGGGGTGAGAATGATGGAGACCCCCTGGGGAATGGCCTGGGGTGACAGGGACAGGGACAATCGCAACAAATTCCTCCTGAGCGTCCTCCAGGGTGCGAGGCACAGAGACCCCTTGAGCATCCCCAGGGCACTGGACAAAATAAACTAGGCAGAAATCAAACTTAATCCTACATGAAATACTTTGATGAATATTTGATTTTCCCGAGAGTCACATGTGATGGAAATGCAAACAAATCCCAAACTGGAATTAACTGACAATAGAAGAAATTCTGTGGCAATTCCACGTTTCACTGGTTCCTGCACAGCTCCAGCTCAGCTGCTGGCAGGTTCCAATAAAAGAAAAGCGGAAATTAGGCCCAATACAGATTATTAAAAGGAAGGGGAAACTCTGTGTAGCTGTCACAAAGGTGACAGGGATGTAGAGAATAATGATTCTCACATTTGGCAAAGAACGCAAGCCTGTGAATTCCAGAGTTATTTGGGAATTTAGCTACTTGAGCTGGGCTTTTTGTGGGATTTATAGCAGCCTTGTGTTCCTCATCATGGGGTGAATGAACCTTGTCAGTCTCGCTGGTAACATTTCCTCCCTTTCCTCCAGTGATTTTAACAAACTTTTCAAGGAAGGACAACAAAATATTTTCTTTTTCACTGGCCACCTACAACAGCCAATTTCCTCATCAGTTCTCCCATAAGTTGTTCAGAGGAAGCTGTGTCCAAGTTTCCAAGAGTTCCTCCAGAGAGAACCACAACCTCCTCCTTGGAGGTAACCATGCTGTTGTCAAAGGCACTTGGGGTCGGACAACAGTGCCCTGAACCCACTATGGCAAAATAATGTCGCAATCTGGTTAAGAAAATTGTTGGAGAGATTCCTCTGCCCCAATTAAGATGCTAAAAAGACCAAATCCAAGGTGGATTTTATTGAACAGTAAATGTGAGGTAGAGAGAGAGATGGAAAGAAAGAGAAACGGGGGGAGAGTAAGGGAGTGAGAGGGACAGAGACCTCCCCTGGAGCAGGCCAAGTGTGACATTGTCCCCTGTGTGTGTGTGCCCTTCCCAGGGTGGGGGTTTTACATCTGAGCCAGTTTGGGTAAGGGGGGTGGTGTTCACCCCCTGAGCAGGGATTACCCCACTGTTTCAGGTTGCAATGCAAGATGTAACCAAATGCATGTTTTCAATCCCCATCTTCATCAACTGCTATAAACAGGTGGGGCAGTGTTCTTTATCTCTTCCATGACTCAGCCCTGATAACACCCTCCAGGGGAGATATCTTCTGCTAATGGACCATTGAGTGTCTCTGCAGGACTGATAAAATTCCATCATCCCATTGTGGGATGCTCCGCCCAGGGGGAGGATCCAAGCATTCCTACCTGGATATAAGCTGAGGCTTTCAACACCAGGAGCAGCTTGCCTACTGGATTCCCAGAGGACAAGATCTCCATAACCACCACTGGACCTTCAGAGGAAGACCAGACCCTTCTACAGGATCACTGCTTCGACAGAATCACCTTCATCACTCCAACAGGACTGCAGCCACCATTTACTGGGACTGCTGCCACCACCCTGACCAACAGGGTGTCAGGTTATATCCTGACTCTGTGAATTTAAGGCAGTGTTTCTATATCATTGCCCTGATCCTAATTTTGTTTTTGAATTGGAATTCTGACTTAGACTCTCCCCCACTTTTGCCTTCAATCCAATGCAAAATTTAGTGTGCTCACTTCTTGTTTTCCTCCCAAAACAGAATTTCCTGTTCCTAAAACTTAGCCAGAGGGAGGGAGAGACTGCGAGGAAGAGGAAGATGCCCCAGGACACTCGGGCAGGTGAGGAGGAAGTCAGTGCCCCTTTCCCCCTCTCTCCTGCTCCATCTCCCAGCCCAGCACAGCCCCCAGCTGCAGGACACCCCTGCTGCCAACACCATCCTACCGGGAATTCACTGGGGGGATCTCCTTCCCCTTCCCTCTGGCATGGAGGCAAATCCCATCCTCTCCTTGTCTTTCCTCCCCCAGAGAAGAAGTTGAGGATTGGGACCAGGGAGGACAAATCCCCACAGCAGAACCTCAAGGAAGAGGCCGTTATGAGTGACTCCAGGGCACAGGAATCCAACAGGGAGGAAAATCCCCACAGATTCCATAGGAAGAGGGGCTCCAAGCCCATTCTGGGGTGCTCTGAGGAGGAAAGACCCACCCTGAGCCAGGAAGGTGGGCAGAGCTTCAGCCAGAGCTCAGAGCTGGTGGTCCTTGAGCAGCTTCATGATGGAGAGAAGCGCTACAAGTGCTTGCAGTGTGGGAAGAGCTTCAGGCAGAGCAGCACCCTGATCCGCCACCAACGCATCCACACTGGGGAATGGGCCTACGAGTGTGGGGAGTGTGGGAAGGGCTGCATCTACAGGTCAGAACTCATCAGGCACCAACGCATCCACACTGGGGAGAGGCCCTACGAGTGTCCCCAGTGTCAGAAGAGGTTTCGGAGCAGCTCCAATCTCCTCCAGCACCAGCAGATTCACACAGAGGAGAGGCCCTTCCGCTGCCCTGAGTGTGGGAAGGGCTTCAAGCAGGCACCGGCTTCTTCAGGCACCGGCGCATCCACACTGGGGAGAGGCCCTACAAGTGCCCAACCTGTGGGAAGAGGTTTCACACCAGCTCCAATCTCCTCCTGCATGAGCGGATTCACATGGATGAGCGGCCCTTCCGCTGCCCTGAGTGCGGGAAGGGCTTCAAGCACAACTCCCACCTTATCAGGCACTGGCGCATCCACACTGGGGAGAGGCCCTACGAGTGTCCCCAGTGTGGGAAGAGCTTCACCCAGAGCTCTCACTTGATCAGTCACCAACGGAGGCATCGGAAAGGGAAGGCCTCAAATGCCCCAAGTGCAGGAGAATATTATGCACTGCCCCAACTCCAATCATTGGGAAGAGCCCTGATGATCCATGTTCCCATGATCCATGCTGGGAAGACACCTGTACCTTTTCCTGTCCCTGCCAATGACATGATGTGGGATGGAAAAACAGAAAGGTCTGGCCATGGCCCTGTCATTACATTCACTCCCACATCAGGTCATTCCCAGGGGCAGGAAATGGACTCTCTCTCTCCCTGAGGAGAAGGATGAAATTTCCAGGAAGGGGAAATTGTGACCAGGAAGACCCAGAAAGTTGTGTTGTAGTTTTTCCTGTAAACAGTCCCTTCTGTTATCAATATTGTTTCTGTTTTCCTTTGTTCCTTATCTCGTTGGTGTTCTCAGTAAATTGTTCTTATCCCAGCCCAGGATCTTTGCCTTTTGTGCTTTCCATGGGAGGCGGGATGGCAGCAAGGGCAGTGCAGTTTTAGCAGGAGCAGGAAATTGGGGAATCCCATTCCTGAACCCTGGGCCCCGGAAACTGAGCATCCCAGCTGGTCCCAGCCCTGGTGGCCGTGGCAACAGCCTTGGGAGCGGGTCCCTGGCTGGGGCTGTGGGAACCTCTTCCCTCTGGTGCCCAGGGACAGGAGTGGAGGGAACGGCTGCAGCTGAGTCGGGGCAGGCTCAGGTTGGATGTCAGGAAAAGGTTTTTGCCCAGAGGCTGCTGGGGCCCTGCCCAGGCTCCCCAGGGAAGGGTCCCAGCTCCAGGGCTCTCTGAGCTCCAGCAGCGTTTGGACAGCGCTGCCAGGCCCAGGCTGGCATTGTTGGGGTGTCCTGTGCAGGGCCAGCAGTTGGACTGGAGGATCCTGCTGGGTCCCTCCCAGCTCAGCCAATTCTGTGGTTCTGGGATCCCATGAGCCTGGGATGGGGCTGCCAATGGTTGCCATGGCAACGGGCTGTGGCTGCAGGCCTGAGCTGGTGTCCATGGCAACCACACCGGCATGGGGTCTCCATGGAGCTGCCATGGAAACTGACCATAGCAACAGCATCTGGTGAGGCTTGCCATGGAAACTGACCATAGCAACAGGGGTCCTGGTGATGGTTGCCATGGAAACTGACCATAGCAACAGGGGTCCTGGTGATGGTGTCCTGCTAAGGATCAGATTTGTCACAGGCCCTCTGAGAGGTTCCATGGGAACTTTCCAAGAGTCCCCAGGCTGTTCCAGAGCTGGAATGTCACAGGCACAGACAGGGGCCCCATGGAGACCTCCCAGGGCTTTCTGGGGATGGTAAAGAGCCCTGTGGTCAGAGGCAGTCACAGCCATTCCGTGGTGACATCCGAGGGGACCTTGTGCTGCAAAGGCACCCATCTTGAACAAGCACTCACAGGGGCTCCACGGTGACATCCCAGGATTCCCCAGGCTCCCAAAGAGCCAGGATGTCCCAGACACTCATAGGGGTTTCTGTCATGGGCACAGTGGGAGCTTCAGGCAAAAGCCTCATTTCTTAATTGGAGAAACTCCTTCTGAGACATGAGGTGGAGAAATGACTTCCAACAGCCTCCATGGATCCTCAAACCTTTGCAGGACCCCTAGACTTCTAAAATTCTTTCAAAGAGAGGAGACTGGGAGTTGCTGGATCCAATCTCAGCCCCAGAATTTGTCAAATGTGTAAAAGATTGAACAGGTGGTATTCAACTAACAGAATTTGTCCTGCAGGATTCATGATAGAATACCAGATGAATTTATATAAATATGTCTCTGGCTTATTCTGATCATGATCAGATGGAAAGATCACCAGCACAGTTATTTACTCCACATTTCAGGAGCTATAACAATTATTAGAATATAGTGCTCTAGGCAGCAATTTTGAAGTCAGCATGGCCTTGCCGGAGTTGTTGGAGCCCATTGCAGGCAGAGCCTCCTGCTCCAGCAGAAACTGCCTTTCCTGTTGTCCTGGTTTAGGGCAAGTTTGTTAAAGAATCTGCAAAGGAGGGCCCCTCCAGAAAGCAAACCCACACTGCCCCTCCCCTCCAACTGGTTCGGGAAGAATTCCTCAGAGAGAGGTGGAAAGAACCTGTTTATTTGACTGGCACAGCATCCCCCAGCACACAAAATGAACAATACCAGATGACACCGCTCTGAGAAAGATGGCAAAATCAGAAAGTCTCTTTTGGGGGTGGTTGCTCTGTTCTCAATCCCTCCAGTGCTGGGGCAGCTGCTGCAGCCGAACCTTTGGTGTTCCCAGGTCCCAGTCCGGAGCAGGTTCGAGATGGTCACAGAAACAGGAGAGGAGAAACAGTCCAGGAATGGATGTGGACTGTTTAGCTAGAACTAGCTAATAAGCAGAAGCCAAAGCAGAGCAGAAACGAGAGCAGAAAAGAGAGTAAGCAAAGCAGCAAGCCGAAAGCAAGAAGTGAAAACACCCCTATGTACTGCTTTTCTCTGTGTCCCTGATAAGAGAAACCCAAACAAAACTTCCACACTTCAGAGCCGGTCTTAAAGGCACAGAACAGATGAATGGGGATACAAGCATCATAATGTCACCCCAGGACATTCCACCCCTTATCCCCATATCATCAATATACTAAAACACATCATGCATTATTCATACAAAATTTCCATCTGTTCCCCCAAAATTTACAAGCAATACACATCATGCCTTCATCACATCCCCACACTGGACCACTGAATCCAGGCCCTATATTACAGAGCTGCAGAGCCCCTTTTCACTTTAGTCACTTAAAGCTCCATCTATCACTTGCTCAGACCTTCGACACTTACACATTTCCTTCTCCATCTTCCACTTGCCCAGACATTCAACACTTACACATTTCCTTCTCTCTCATGTCTGTATGTACAGACAATGGCAGTAACATCCAATGAACAGTGATATTGCACATCATTCTTACCCCACAATCAGATCTCCCTGAGGTACACATCGTGTTGTTCCATCTCTTTGCATTATCCACCACGTGCAACCTGGTCCCTGAACAAAGACAACCCCACGAATGGGTTTGCCTGTACTCAAGGCAGAATTGATCCACACAGTCTTCCCTAACAAACCTCTGATATGTACCACTGGGACTTTGTCTCCTTCTATTACATTCAGGGACTCAGACTGGGCAGGACCTGCTCGGTTGGTGGAACCTCGGGTGTTAACTAACCAGGTGGCTTTTGCCAGATGCTGCTCTCAATTCTTGAAAGATCCCCCACCCAAAGCTTTCAACTGAGTTTTTAGTAGTCCATTGTACCTCTCCAATTTTCCTGCAGCTGGTGGATGGTAGGGGATATGGTACACCCACTCAATGCCATGTTCCCTAGCCCAGTTGTTGATAAGGCTGTTCTTGAAATGAGTCCCATTGTCTGACTCGATCCTCTCAGGGGTGCCATGTCTCCACAGAACTTGCTTTTCCAGGCCCAGGATGGTGTTCCGGGCCATAGCATGAGACACAGGGTAGGTTTCCAGCCATCCAGTGGTGGCCTCCACCATGGTCAGCACATAGCGCTTGCCCTGGCGTGTCTGGGGCAGTGTGATGTAGTCAATCTGCCAGGCCTCCCCATACTTGTACTTGGACCACCGCCCACCATACCACAGGAGCTTCACTCGCTTGGCCTGCTTGATGGCAGCGCACGTCTCACAGTCATGGATAACCTGAGAAATACTTTCCATGGTTAGATCCACCCCTCGGTCTTGTGCCCACTTATAGGTGGCATCTCGGCCCTGGTGGCCTGAGGCATCATGGGTCCATCAATCTAGGAATAACTCTCCCTTATGTTCCCAATCTAGATCTATTTTGGACACCCTTATCTTTGCAGCTTGGTCTACCTGCTCATTGTTTTGGTGCTCCTCATTGGCTCTACTCTTGGGTACATGGGCATCTACATGGTGGACTTTCACAGGTAGCCTCCCTACCCTGGTAGCAATGTCTTTCCACTCATCAGCAGCCCAAACTGGTTTTCCTCTACGTTGCCAGTTAGCCTTTTTCCACCTCTCCAGCCATCCCCATAGAGCATTGGCTACCATCCAGGAATCAGTGTAGAGGTAGAGCTTTGGCCACTTCTCTCTCTCAGCAATGTCTAGGGCCAGTTGAACAGCTTTGAGTTCAGCAAATTGATGTGATCCACCTTCTCCTTCGGTTGCTTATGCAACCTGTCGTGTGGGGCTCCATACGGCTGCTTTCCACTTCCGGTTCATCCCTACGATGTGACAGGAACCGTCAGTGAAAACAGCATAGCGTGTTTCTTCTGGGGGCAGTTGGTTATAGGGAGGAGCCTCTTCAGCTCGTGTCACTGGTTCTTGTTCCTCTTCATCTGTGACACCAAAATTCTCACCTTCGGGCCAATTTGTAATGACCTCCAAAATCCCAGGGCGATTCAGTTTACCTATATGGGCGCGCTGAGTGATAAGAGCAATCCACTTGCTCCATGTAGCACTGGTGGCATGGTGAGTGGAAGGAACCTTGCCTTTGAACATCCACCCCAGCACCGGTAGTCGGGGTGCCAGGAGGAGTTGTGCTTCAGTGCCTATTACCTCCGAGGCAGCCTGGACTCCTTCACAGGCAGTTAAGATTTCCTTCTCTCTGGGAGTGTAGTTGGCTTCAGACCCTCTGTAGCTTTGACTCCAAAATCCCAGTGGTCGACCCCGAGTCTCCTCAGGCACCTTCTGCCAAAGACTCCAGGACAAGCCATGGTTCCCGGCTGCAGAGTAGAGCATGTTCTTTACCTCTGGTCCTATCCTGACTGGGCCAAGGGCTACTGCATGAGCAATCTCCTGCTTGATCTGGACAAAGGCTTGTTGCTGCTCAGGGCCCCAGTGGAAAGTGTTCTTCTTGCAGGTGACCAGGTAGAGGGCTCATGATCTGACTGTACTCAGGAATATGCATCCTCCAAAAACCTATTGCACCCAGGAAAGTTTGTGTCTCTTTCTTATTGGTGGGTGGAGACATTGCTGTGATCTTGTTGATGACATCTGTAGGAATCTGACGCCGTCCATCTTGCCACTTCACTCCCAGGAATTGAATCTCACGAGCTGGTCCCTTTACTTTGCTCCTTTTAATGGCAAAACCAGCTCCCAGGAGGATCTGGATGATTTCCTTCCCTTTCTAGAACACTTCCGCAGCTGTGTTCCCCCACACAATGATGTCATCAATATACTGCAGATGTTCTGGAGCCTCACCCCTTTCTAGTGCAGCCTGGATCAGTCCATGGCAGATGGTGGGGCAGTGCTTCCACCCCTGGGACAGTCGGTTCCAGGTGTACTGCACTCCCCTCCATGTGAAGGCAAACTGAGGCCTGCATTCTGCTGCCAGAGGAATGGAGAAAAATGCATTGGCAATGTCTATAGTGACGTACCACTTTGCTGCCATGAACTCAAGCTCATACTGGAGCTCTAATATGTCTGGCACGGCAGCACTCAGTGGTGGAGTCACTTCATTCAATGCACGATAGTCCACAGTCAATCTCCATTCTCCTTCAGATTTTCGCACAGGCCAGATGGGGCTGTTGAAGGGTGAGTGGGTCTTGCTGACCATCCCTTGGCTCTCCAGCTCTCGGATCATCTTATGGATGGGGATCACAGCATCTCGAGTGGTCCTATACTGCCGTTGATGCACTATGGAAGTGGCAATTGACACTCGTTGCTCTTCTCCCGTCAGGCATCCTACTGCAGATGGATTCTCAGACAACCCAGGCAAGGTGTTCAATTGCTGGATGCCCTCTGTCTCTACAGCAGCTATTCCAAATGCCCATCTGAGTCCTTTTGGGTCTTTGAAGTACCAACTTTGAAGGTAGTCTATGCCCAAAATACATGGGGCCTCTGGGCCAGTCACAATAGGATGCTTCTTCCACTCATTTCCCGTTAGGCTCACATCAGCTTCCACCAAAGTGAAATCCTGGGATCCCCCTGTCACACCAGCAATAGAAACAGACTCTGTCCCCACATGTCTTGATGGGATTAACGTGCACTGTGCACCAGTATCGACCAAAGCTTTGTACTCTTGTGGTTCCGATGTGCCAGGCCAACAAATCCACACAGACCAGAAGACACGATTTTCCCTGGCCTCTACCTGGCTAGAGGCAGGGCCCCTCTAAGCCTGGTTATCCCTCTTTCCCTGGGTGTATGTTTTGGATGTTCCTTTGAGGGAGATTGGACATGTCATCATCATCATACCTGGCCGTTTGGCTATGGGCAACTGGAGCTGCTTTCCTCCTGGTGGCTTCCTTCAGTTCACGCACCCATCATGCCAGAACAGCGGTAGGTTTCCTATCCCACCTTCTCATGTTTTCCCCACAATCACGCAGGTAAAACCACAGCTCAG
Organism: Zonotrichia albicollis; assembly: GCF_047830755.1. NCBI lineage: Eukaryota > Metazoa > Chordata > Aves > Passeriformes > Passerellidae > Zonotrichia > Zonotrichia albicollis. The sequence continues at coordinate 308,664 of NW_027428465.1, read as the reverse complement.
CTTGTGGGGTGTATCTTCTCTCACCATCTGGGAAACGTCTGCCTTTGATACCGGAACCTCTGATCTGTACTGCTGAAATTTGGAGAAGGTCATCTTTAATCTCCTCTCTAAGCTTCTTATGGTTCTCCTCTATCTTATCCTCTAAGTTCTGCAGACGTGTTTCTACCGCTGCGATTCTGGCATGTGTCAGGCCTTGTACAGCATCTGCATATGCTCGGAGCTTCCTTGCCATGTCAAGCACAGTCTCACCCCTCTCATCCCTCTTCATGATGGCTAAGGCAGAAGCATATTCATGTGGCCCGAGTCGTACGAGTTTTCGCCACATCACAGACGTGCATGGTACTAAGTTTGGGTTCCTAGTTGTTACATCATCTGAGAAGATAATCTCTGCCACGGCCATTTCTCTCAGGTGTTGGATCCCTTGCTCTATTGTCTTCCACTGAGTCTGCTGCATATAGAGATCGTCTGCACACAGGTATCTTTCTGTGACACTTCTTAGGACCCGTTCCCAGAGGCTGTGAGAGTTAGCCCCCCTCATCATTCCTTGGTCTATGACAGGATCCTGTGACAGGGATCCCAAATGCCTGGCTTCAGTGCCATCCAAAATTGTAGCCTCGCCTGCAGCATCCCAGAGACGGACCAGCCAACTAATTATGGATTCATCAGACCTTCGAGTGTAATCCTTCCGTAGGCCACGAAGGTCCTTCAGGGAAAAGGACTCAATATTGGCATCTGATCTTGCACCTGCTGCTTTGACTCCTGACTTTACGTCAGGGGGCACTGAGGTTCCTTCTTCATCATCATCATCATCATCATCATCATCATCATCATCATCATCATCATCATCATCATCATCATCCACTGGTCGATTGGTCTTGTCCGTACATTTCCCACTTCCAGTGCTGGTAGCAACAGCCATGGGTTTAGCTGCTGGCTTCGAGCCTGGAGTGTTAGCTGCAGCCTGAGTCACCGGGACAGTTGCTGATTTATCTCCCTGCCCCCCTGCCTCTGTCTGCTGCCCTAGAGTATCTAGCAGTGTGCGATAAGCATATGCCAGGGCCCAGCTCACTGCAATGACCTTCCTCTCCTTAGGCTCATCCTGGTACTTCTCTTTCAGATGTTTCCCCACCTCAGCTGGGTTCTGAATTTGTTCATGGGGAAAATCCCAAACTATAGGGTCAGAGAATTCCTTCAGGATTTGGCCCATATCCTCCCATTTCCCACACCACTTAGGATTTTCCACACCGGGGTTTACTCCTGAGTCAGGGGTCTCATCAGCCCGTCTAGAAATCTCAGCCTTCATTCTAGAGAAGCAGCAGGCTGTATAGAGGAAGGTTACCAGACTGAATACCAGGAAGATGGTTTCTTTAACATTGAGGGGAAATTGAACATCCTTCACTAGTGATGCAACTGATTCATAGGAGAAGGAGGAAAGCAGAGGCTGAAAAACCTCATTTCCTCCTGCTCCTCCTGCAACAAACTGGATGCATAACCATAGCCATGAACCACTCATACCTGGAGCAGGCCCTAGGATGTTTATAAATTCCTTGCACATTATTGCCACCAAACCCAGCAGGATAGCTATTGTGGTCACAGCCCCTCTGATGTAAAAACTACGTATTAGGGGCAATACCAAAGCTATTTCTGGATAAGAAAATAAACCTAGGACCAGAGAGGTATTAAAATCTCAAAAAATCCTAGGGACCAGAAATGCATGCAAACCTTCACCCCAACAGACATTATGAATCCAAAAAGCATGGCTATTAGCTGATTTAAACGAACACAGAGTAATAGCAGCCAAAATGCAGTCAAAACAGGGTTTTTCCACTCTCTCTCTCGCCCCACTTTTGGGCGCCAAAGATTTGTCCTGGTTTAGGGCAAATTTGTTAAAGAATCTGCAAAGGAGGGCCCCTCCAGAAAACGAAACCCACACGGCCCCTCCCCCCAACCAGTTGGGGAAAAAATTCCTCGGAGAGAGGTGGAAAGAACCTGTTTATCCCCCAGCACACAAAATGAACAATACCCGATGACACCGCTCTGAGAAAGATGACAAAATCAGAAAGTCTCTTTCGGGGGTGGTTGCTCTGTTCTCAGTCCCTCCGGCGCTGGGCCAGCTGCTGCAGCCAAACCTTCGGTGTTCCCGGGTCCCAGTCCGGAGCAGGTTCGTGATGGTCACAGAAACAGGAGAGGAGAAACAGTCCAGGAAGCAATGTGGACTGTTTAGCTAATAAGCAGAGGCAAAAACAGAGCAGAAGCAAGAGCAGAAAAAGAGAGCAAGCAAAAGCAGCAAGCAAGCCAGAAGTGAAAAAACAGCCTTATGTCCCGCTTGTCTCGCTTGTCTCTGTGTCCCTGATAAGAGAAACCCAAACAAAACTTCCACTCTTCAGAGCCGGTCTTAAAGGCACAGAACAGATGAATGGGGATATACAAGCATCATAACGTCACTCCAGGACACACAGCCATGGGGGAAGGTGCTTTGCCAAGGCCAAAGGAGGCTCCCTGGCTGCCCTGCTCCCCTCTGGCTGAGGTGCTGAGAGCTCTGCAGTCCCTGCTGTCATCCCATCTACCCAGGGCAGCACAAGAGCCGTGGCCTTGGGGCCCCCAAGAGCTGCTCCTGCTCCAGGCCTAGGGCCCATGCCAAAGCTGGGGCAGGAAGAAAGCTGTGCCCATTTCTGTTCATTGCTGCTCTGAGGGGCATGGATCCTCAGCCACTTGGAGGGTGCTGATGAATTTTCCTTCTCTAGTGGCCTCTTCTTTCTTGAGCTCTTCAGTTCAGGAATTAAGTGAGAAAAGCTCATAAATATTTGTTCAAAAGACCCAAAACAAGAAAAGTCCATGGGAATAATATAAATTTTTAATTTTTCTATGGTTATTTAGACAGATTTCATAAGTCTACTCAAAGTGAATATACCATATTGAATGACCACTCTGGCTGTTCGTCTCTGCACGGTCATGCGTAGGATGACCTTGGGACAGCCTGCGTTTCAAAGGACGAGTATGGACTCTTCAGATTTCCAGTCTTCCATATTGTTTATTATTTCTTATCTACAAAATTTTCTTCCAGCCCGACAGAGGTCTGATCAGCAAGGCAGCCAAGGTGTCCTGGGGTGACGTTATGATGCTTGTATATCCCCATTCATCTGTTCTGTGCCTTTAAGACCGGCACTGAAGAGTGGAAGTTTTGTTTGGGTTTCTCTTATCATGACACAGAGACAAGCAGTACACAGAGCTGTTTTTTTTTTACTTCCAGCTTTGGGCGTGCTGCTTTTGCTTGCTGCTTTTGCTTGCTCTCTTTTTTCTGCTCTTGCTTCTGCTCTGCTTTCTGCCTCTGCTTATTAGCTAGTTCTAGCTAAACAGTCCACATTGCTTCCTGGACTGTTTCTCCTCTCCTGTTCCTGTGACCATCTCGAACCTGCTCCGGACTGGGACCCGGGAACACCGAAGGTTCGGCTGCAGCAGCTGGCCCAGCGCCGGAGGGACTGAGAACAGAGCAACCACCCCCGAAAGAGACTTTTTGATTTTGCCATCTTTCTCAAAGTGGTGTCATCGGGTATTGCTCATTTTGTGTGCTGGGGGGTGCTGGGCCAGTCAAATAAACAGGTTCTTTCCACCTCTCTCCAAGGAAATTTTTTTCCCAAACCGGTTGGGGGGAGGGGCCGTGTGGATTTCGCTTTCTGGAGGGGCCCTCCTTTGCAGATTCTTTAACAAATTTGCCCTAAACCAGGACACACACCATGCCAAACACACCGTTTCACTTTCCACCTTTAAGAAACAACAGACAGTTCAGAAGGAGTTCTCGAGTTTATTCGCAGAGTGAGAAGGAAGGGAATCTTCAAGGTGAGTTGTGGTTTCAGAAACTTTATTGATTTTCAATCCTGCTCTGCAATCCTATTAGACAATCCTACTCTAACCCTAACCCTTACCTTAACCCTAATCCTTATCCTTATCCTTATCCTTATCCTTATCCTTATCCTTATCCTTATCCTTATCCTTATCCTTATCCTTATCCTTATCCTTAATCTAATCCTAATCCTAGTTCTAACCTACCATCCTACTCTAAACCTGTTAAGGAATAAATGGTTCTAATGTGATTGTCACATTCTGTCTTCTTCCTCTTCTTCACTGAAACAATCAGTGGCACCAGGCTGGATGCAGGCTCAGCAAATCTTACAAATGGATGCTGCCCAAAGGGAAAAAAAAACAGATCAACAAAAAACAATGAACCATGACTTTCCAAGCTCAGTGCTTCACAGGATTCCTCCTGCTCCTAGAAGGATGCAGGAAGAGGAACAATGGGACCGTCTACACCTCCATCTTTATGTGCAGACTTTGCCATCACAGGCAAACCTAGCCCAGAATCCCACTCATCCATTTATACAGGTGTCTTCATCTTGTAGGGATTTTAGCCCTGCCAGTGCTCTAGAAATGGTGCTTTCTGTCCTTGGAGTTTGTACTTTTCAGGAAACTCCAAAGCCTCTCATTGGTCTCTCTCTTTGTATGACAGGCACTGTGCTGATTTCCACAGGGAGACAGAGCAGTGTCTACCTTTCCATGCCCTGCCCCTCGTGTGCTGGATGGCTCCTTCCTTCCCAGCAGGGCCAGCCCAGTGGCACTGGGCCCTGCAGTTCCCTCTCTGCCACACAACCTGGCAGGAACCCTGGCACAGTTCCCATATGCTTGAGCGTGCCAGGCAGCAGATGGGGCTGGGACAAGTCCCTCCCAGCTGTCCCTGTTTGCGTGGCAGAAACCTCTAAGGGTGGGCTGGGGGGCACAAACCAGGGCCCCTCAGAGGCTCACAGTGAGCCCCCCACAGCCCCTCCTGCCCACAGCCAAATCTCTGACCCCTAGGCTGGGACTTGCTTCCTTGGGTTCCTCCACCACCATTTCATGTCTCTGTTCCCTGCATTGCTCTACTTCAATTCTTTTGCCATTACATAAAACTGAACACCCCACCAAATTACAAAAGAGGTGACAGAAACAGCCAGAGGACCTCTCTGACTCAGGAAATGCAGAGAGAGGTTGGGTTGCTCAGTTTTGTGAAGAACAGGCCCCAGGGAGACTTTACTGCCCCTTTCCAAAACTTCAGAGTGGCTTTGAGGAAAGTGGAGGACGTCTTTTTTAACAGGGCCAGTTACAATAGGATGTGGGTGAATATTTTTTAACACAAATAGGATCTAATCAGAACATGTTTACTCGGAGCATGGTGTGACCCTGGCACAGGTTGCCCCAAGAGCTTGTAGGTGCCCCATCCCTGCAACCATTCTGACTCTGGTGGCAAAGGGCTCTGAGCAACCTGATCTCTTTAAAGATGTCCCTGCTCATTGCAGGACACTTGCACCAGAGGACATTTACAGGGCCCTGCCAGCCCAGCCCAGTCTGGGATTCCTCCCCGTTTTCATTTGAAGAGCAGCAAGAGTGGAGGTGAGGAGGAAGGGGGCTCATCTGATGCCCTGGACTTGAGTGGAGGAGGAGCCCATCCCTCAGAGCCTGTTTCACCTGCAGCCCCTTCACATTTTACCTGCAGCAGCTCCTTGGCAGACCAGCGCCGCGCCTCATCTCTCTGCAGGCAGCAGCTCAGGAAGTCATGCAGGCAGGATGAAAATAAGTTGGGCTGCTGCAGCTTTTGTTTTCCTCCTGTGGCTATCAGGAGTTGAGGCTGGGGAAAAAGGAGACACCAGGCTCCACCTGCTTCTTTCCCAACTGTAACTGCTCTCCCAGATCCCATTGATTAAGCTCCACTCTGCAGTGGCACTTTCTGCCCTGGCAAAGACCCAGAGATGACTTTCCTTTATCAACCAAAAACCCAAACCCCGATGCAGCCAAAGCTTTTCCACCATCCTGCAGATCTTGCCTTGGCAGCTGATTTCATTGACTGACCTAGTTAGTGGTAACTACATCAGCACAAGCACATTTCCTTCCTTGACGATTCATACCAGCTTGAGAGGCTTTTTGGAAGAAGGACTTTGCTATACTAACTCTACTGTATCCAAGGGTTAGTACATGAAAAGTGTCTCTGCAGTGCTTCTTGTCCCTTAAGCACTGCTGCCATAAAACAAAACGAATCAAGCTTTTTGCTTTGTTCTTGAAAAGAATGGGAATTGGAGGGAAAGAAAGGAAATCCACCAGGTATTCCTCAGGTAAGGAAACAAATCTTTGGAATCTCATCTTCAACACAGACACATTAAGATCCATGCACAAATGTACTGGTGTGGGATCTCAGGATCTGAGTCCTGGGATGCCGGGCCTCCGAGACCACCCTTGGGGGGCCCGGGAGTCCTGGAATGTTGCCAGAAGTGTCTGGTGGCAGGACTTTGACCCTACACGGGAGACGACACCTTTATGAAGATAAGAGGACTTCACCAGGGTGAATGGCGAAAAGATTAGCTAATTAGAGGGTGAGAAACAGGGTTTAGGATTTATGTACAGGGGGGGTTTGGAGGAGTAAGATGGAGGAATTGGGGTGTGTCCTGTCCTCCTTCTTCTTCCTCTTCTCCTCCATCTTCTTTGGCCACGGTGGCACCTTTGGATTGGTTATTACTGAGAGTGCACCGAGTTATAAGAATAAATGGTATTGGGGAAAAATGATAAATATTGTATACGTAACAATGGGTATAAAAATACGTGGCGGTCCGGAGGACGGCACAGTGTGCTCATGGCTGACTGCTGAGCAGAGCTCTGTTCGGCTGAAAGAACATCTTTTAGATAAACAATTAATAAACATAAAAACCGAAAGAAGAACTGGAGCCTCTTCTCGTCCTTCGATACGCGGGCTGCCCCAAGGCCACCCCGGGCTTTTCCAGGCCCCTCAAACAGCCGAGATAACCGGACATACTGGGATGAAAACACCTGCTTGGGTACACAGGAGCCACCTGCAGCTCTGTTTCTCAGCAGTCTGAAAATTTCTGCTTTCCTGACATGGAAAAGAAAAACCTTTCATGGTCAAATCAGAAGGAGAGGTTCCATCTCTACGGTCACCCTCTACTCATTTGGCTACTCAAGTCAATGCATGAATGGTAGGCCCATCCCAGAAAGTGTCAGGAAACAAATGGCAGGTTTTGGCAGGCTCTCCACATCACCAGGCTCTGGCTTGGTGACAGCCAGAATGTTGCTCGGGCTGGGAGAGAAACACGGTCACTGAGTGTTTCAGCAGCACTGCACAAGAAGCAGAAGAGACTCTGTGGCCTTTACACCCTCATGCCCAGGTTTCAGGCACGTTTCCCAGTGAGAAGAAACTGCACAGGGGGTTAAGTTCCTCTCTAAAAACCAGTGCCTTAGCAACTTTCTTGTGTTTGGGCTTCTTTTCTTCATTTCTGGAAATGTAACACCAGTTCTGAGAGGCTTGCCTTGTGGTTTTAGGGGCATCTTCACAGACAGACAAGTGGGAACAACTTGAAACCCAAAGCAAATGTTGCCTGAGAAGAGCTGGGGAGTGTTTGCCTGTGGTGAGGCTTGAGCTGTCTGGCAATCCCCTTCCATGATGTGCAGAAACATCCAGCTGCTCCCCAGAACTCAGTCCCTCTGGGCACGCAGGCCTCTGGAAACCCCTGAGGATTCCAGCCTTTCTCCTGCTCAAGAGCATCTAACCTAAGCTGAGCTCCAGTTTCTTCAGCAAGGCCAAGGATGCTCACTTCCATACAGCTGACAGTGTCCATGGAGCTCAGCAGGTCTTTCTGATACTCCTCAGGCCAAGGAATTACAGTGTAGATTGGCAAGACATCGGCTGATCATTATCCAGTATGGTTCATGTGGAACCAAGCCCTAACACGCTGACAAGTCAGAGGGAGAGAGTTCATTCTGCTGTTGCAAGATGGTATTTAGAAACATAAGACACCGACTGGGAACTATTCAAACCTCAACTTGCAGAATCCATCTCAAATAGACAAAAATAACAATGGCAAGAGGCCTTGGAGTCTCCATAAAATCTCCCACCACTGTCATGATAACTCTGTGCTCGTGACACTGAAATAGATGGTGACCAAAGAGACTTTGCTATTATCTTCTTTAACCCAAAGGAGAATTTCAAAGCCAGAAATGGCAATGCACTCCCCTTGTGTACAAATAATTTATGCAGCTTTCTGTCCTTTTCCCACATCACCAGAGGTGACAAAGAGGGTTTTATCCTGACTCTCAGCTGAGCTCAGCCACTGGCCATGGTGGGGAGCTCGAGCCCTCCCTGTCATGAGAACTGTGCAGGCCAGGGATGGCCCTGCTCCTGCGGTAAAGAAACACAGCACCGGTGTCAACTGCCCACGCTGGATCCCAGCCCAGGCACCTGCCTGCAAGCTCATCAACTTGTTAAAGTACCAAGAAACAGCCAAGGGTTTGGCAAACAATTCTAACTGCAGTCGGAGACAAATACATCCTAAACTTCTCCAGGCCACCCACACACATGAGTGAACAATGTACAGATGACTTGAAAGCCTGAAAGTTTCAACGACCACAAGATTTGGAAAAGATGCTACAGAATGGAAGAGAAGAGCTGCGTTTAAAAAATGAAAAAGCAAGCAGAACTGCTTGGGCAATGCTTTGGTAGTAGGTTTTTTTCTCTTTTCCTTTTTTGTTTACTTTTCTTTTTCCTTTTTTCCAATGTTTTCTATAAAATTGAAACTGGGAAGGTCTAACCTCTATTTCTCAGGATATTTATCACATGTCTACCCTGTCCAC